>NW_025539299.1:0-13701 GCF_020615455.1 Coregonus clupeaformis
GTATATGATTTAGAGCATTCTGCGGGATTTGGCAAGCTCCCCGGAACGAGGCTGACCTCATGGTGGGCCATAAATCCTGGTAACGCGTTAGGTGTTTTCAGGGTCAGTCTAGGACTGGAGTTTGGTTATAGATTTATTGTAAGTTGCTGCTCATCTTCTATCCGACGGGGGTATCTGCTTGGGGGACCCTCTCATAAAATATCCATAACTCACGGCAGAATAAAGTTAGAAACAAAGAAAAATAAATTTAAGCAATGCAGGTTACATTGTAATAATAATAATAATATGCCATTTAGCAGACGCTTTTATCCTAAGCACTTACAAGTCATGCGTGCATACAATTTTGTGTATGGGTGGTCCCGGGATTGAACCCACTACCTGGCGTACAAGCGCCGTGCTCTACCAGCTGAGCTACAGAGGACCACATATTGTTTCATGCCACATTGTACATAAAGGCTAATGCTAAATGCTAATGCTAAATGCTAATGCTAAATGCTAATTGTGTTACATGCTACATGCTAACGTGTGACCTTAGAGGGCCACTGCGATGGAATAAAGCCTCTTAAATTATGTTTGTGTGTGTAGAATTTACGTTCTATGTTTGTGAGCTCTGTTAAGTGTTATTGTTTGACTATAAGGGGTAAAAGAGAGGAGCTGTAGCAGAATGCTAACGTTCTGTTGTCCGAAATCGTATCGTTAAATGTATTGTGCATGCATTTACGGCACTACACTACAACACGTGGGAGTTTACGGCACTAGATTAGACACGCTTGATTTTACGGCACTAGACTACAACACGTTGGATTTTACTAAAACTACAACACGGGGGATTTTGGGTAAATCGGTCATTCCTCTGTTAGACTGTGCTGCAGGGAGAGACAGACACAGACGAACATAGAGATTTGAAAACTAATGGAATGTTCTAGTTGTTACGTCGGCTGTTGTTTGAAAATGAAACTATTTGTTGAGACCTATTAAATTTATAAATTAGATATATGTTGACGGATTAAAATAAATAAAATAAAATGACGGATTAAAATAAAAAACTTTTTTATTGAGCTATTTATTCCTGAGTTAATTCTTAGAGCGAATGTGAGTGGAGGAATATTGAATGCTGGAAATAACTCAGTGAGTGTATGGACTTTAAATGCTTGTCTGTCCTTTTTGTTTCTTTGTCATATGAGAGGAAATAGGAACGATAGGACGAGAGGAGAGAGAGAGGGAGAAAGAGAGGAGGTGCTGACGTGTACATCACGTGACAGAGGATCGAGTCAAAGGGTTTCGGTGCTGTTCTGTTTACAAAATCTTCTACAGGATATTTGATGTTATGACAATTTATACAGAGGCTTGGCAAAAGACTGATTAAAATAGAAAATTGCATTTTGGAGTGTTTGTGCATCAGTTGGGTTGATTACAGTTCTGTTGGAAATCGAGTACTGACATTATTCTGTAAAATTAAGATAATTGGGTGCTTATAGAGCAAGGGGGTTTATGGGTATTGTAGTGTTGTAGGATTAGAAGGCTTTGTTTTTGGGATTGCTGTGAAGTTGACTACTTGCATTTACTTTCCGGATGGGTTGTGGTAAGATAGCCACTAATTGATAAATTGGTAAAATAGGATATGGAAATAAAAAATTGTTTTAAATATTCATAAATTTTTTAATTGATTTTTTATTTTAATTAGAAATATTTTTTTGAATAAATTTTTTTAAATTGTTTTTTTAATATTCATATTTTTATTGATTGTTTAGTTTATATTAATAATTAAAGGGGGGAAGCCATAGGCTATATAGTCTAAAATAAAATAATTCACAATAAAGGAATATAAAAGGGTTGTTACAATGGGGAAAAACAACATCAAGGCTATGAAGGTAATTACATCTGTTGATATAGTTGAAAATATTAAACGCTGCAATACTATTAACTAAAGGGTATCTGGAAAAGGGAATAAAAGTTGGTCTGACATTGAACAACCATAGCTAGTAGAGGGGAATCTTAACCCTGACGTCATCAACATAATGAAAGTGCTTCTGTCAATTCATAAAGCAGTTCAAAAGAAGGGAAAAAAAGGGAACAACGTAAAGAAAAGAGACAGAGAGCTGGGTGTTCAAGTTGTCCT
Source organism: Coregonus clupeaformis (assembly GCF_020615455.1). Lineage (NCBI taxonomy): Eukaryota > Metazoa > Chordata > Actinopteri > Salmoniformes > Salmonidae > Coregonus > Coregonus clupeaformis. Next base: position 2,120 of record NW_025539299.1, read on the forward strand.
TCATTCTCAAACAAAAAACTGATAAAGGATTCCAGCGATAAGATAAACAAAGGTATAGAGAAAATGCTAAAGGAAGAGAAGGCGACAGAAAAACTAATGGCAGAAGTTAGTACACCTTTCTCACATACGGATTCAGCGAAAGACCCCACCTTATGAGAAGGAAGTAGAGCTTAGGGATGTTTATCCTCAGCTTCTGGTGATCATCCAGGAGGGTGATTATTGCATCAGAGATGAAGATGAATCGAATAATAGATAGAGGACAAGCAGAAAACGACAATAAAAATTAATCCAAAACTCCAGAAGTAAGAAAAACCGAGATGTCTGGAAACTAAGAGAAGAATGAGGTTCGGGAAGATAAAGATGAAGATACAGAAGAGAAGAAAAACTGCTGAGAAAAGAATCCCAAGAATTGGAGGAGAAGAATGCATTGAGGCCAGAAGGAAAGAAAGAAAAAGTAAGAAGATGATGGAAGATGATATTTCGAGGACAGAACTTAGAATATAACCTTTTGAAGAATACTGATATGTCAACAACAAGAAAGAACAGGATCAAGAAACTCTCAGAAAACTCAATCAAATACAACTGGTGGAGAAGAAGAAGGAGAAGAAACAAGCTTTGGTTATGAAGAATCAGAGTGAACCAAATCAACAATCACTGCTACAGCTTCAACTGAACAAGGTCAAATGCAATTGTACCAGCCACCAAGGACGGTACCAGTTGTTTCATATCCACAGCCAGTTTCTGGACTGACACAGAATTGGAGAGGAAGAGGATGAGAAGGCTTAGAAGGAGGAGGAAGATTTCAGCCACACTTCCAGCAACTTTCAGAAGAGTGTTATAATTGTGGACAGGTTGGTCACTTTACCTGTGAGTGCAATACGCCAGGAGGAAACAACAGAGGAAATTTCTGAGGAGATAAAGGAGCAAGTGAAGATCACCTGTTCTCTAGGTGAACCCTTAAAGGAGCAAGGATTCTAGAGTGCCTAGAAGATACGAAGGGGGGTGTCAGCTGATAGCACCGATTAGAGAAGAAGAGAAAATATCTAACAATTGAAGTAAAAACAAATGACTAGGAGAGGTGAATAGTGGAAAAGCTTTTATCTGTGTTCAGCCTAAAGAGGTTAAACATTTGAACTGTACAATAAGATGTACACTAGACGGCTGTCTGGTAGAAGATTTTTAAAGAATAGGGTTTTTGGGAATCTATTAGACTGCCTATTAGACAATCTGTCTGAAGAATAAAGTTAAAAGGGGTGATTTGTTCTGGGTTACATTCCTACATAAGAGATTTCAAACTAGGCTAAAGGATGTTTAGTCGTTTGCCAAGTCTGTGTGTGAAGAAGTCAGAAGCAGGTGGGGACTTCCCAATACATATTCTAAAAAATTTGGGGGTAAAGGATTTTGTGAATAAATCAGTGGAAAAGGTTTTTAAAGGTTAGGAGAAAAGATTAGATTTAAAAAAAAGTTATGAGAACTAGGGTTGAAGGAACTCTAAGACAGTAAGCTAAGTTTCAAAGTTAGTAGTAAGAGAGAGAGAACAGTGGTGAAGGACATTTTAGAGTTTAGTGGGAAGACAGATATGGTAGGAGTTTAGATCTGTTAGGAGCAGATGCATTGAGAAATTATGCGTTGCTGAATGATAAGAGAAGATTGAGGGTGATTGAGTATCTATATTTACAGTTCCCAGCAGGAAGATCAAGGTAATTGTAGGTGTATTTTTTATAATCAAAAGTTTGAAAGTGAGGGATTAGAGTTAGGACTGATAGTTAATGTAGTGACACTAGTGATGATAGATGGAAATACAAGTGAAGAGTTAAGAGTCTTAGGGAGAATGGATGAAGTAACAACAATAACATCAACACTTCAGTCGTATTATAACAACAGTGAGATGCAATGTAACTCTTTCAACATTGATAGTTATTAAAGCCATAAATATATCGCTTTGATTACAAGAGAACCAACAGCTCCAGCACCAATTTTAGAAGAAAAGACTGTTATTAGGGTTAGGATGGGTGGTACAGCTCATCTTCCTTGTAGCTGTGAGGAGATGGAGTGGGGGAGGGGACGTTCCTCCCACATGGAGAGATAATTATGGAGAAGAAGTATTGCTTATCAGGACCCAGATGTAGAAGCGGTGCCCCTGAGTCAAAGGAAGTGTATTTTGTACAACAATATGAAGGGGAAGAGGGTTGTGAGTGATTGTTCACTTATTTTGCGTAATGTTACAGAGAAAGATCAGGGAGAATATATGTGTACTTATCTAGTGCAAGCATTAAAATTTGTTACGGTTAAGAATTATTGGTTAAAAGGCTATGTAATTCGTAAAGTGACGCTTATAATGGAAGAGTTGAAGTCTGTTGAAGCTTCCACAGTCACCAAAGGAGTTCAGGAGAAGTATATTACAGTAGCCACTCCAACAGTAAATAATACACAGAGGATAGTAGTTTCCCACTAGAAGTAGTTAAGGGTGTTAATACATCACTAAATCAACTACTTTAATGGTAACTTTGGAAGGGATTAATGGTACGACGGCAATAACAAATGTAGGAAGTATGACACCGACACCGACAACAACTTTTCTGAATTTAAAGGATGTAGCAAGAGTGACTCAGCAGATAGTGATAGAGAACAATAGTAGATTCATCTGAAATAGTGCAAGATAATATCATGGAGGTACAGGATGAGTTCTTTGATTTCAACATAACATCAGAAGATACATCTGATCAATACCGCTCGTTAGGGGAAAAGAGAAACTAAATGGAAGGCATATGGATTTGATTCTTCTGTTTTGAAGATTAAAGATGAATGGGCAGGTAGAAATCTTTGGTTCCAGCAGTTAACTCATTCTGTAAGATCAGTGAGGAATCTTGAGGGTCCATGTCTGCCTGAGAATTCCAGCACCAGAGACGTGGGGTTCCATTTAGAGACGGTCGCTCAACCTCTATCGAGTATGTGTCAATCTTATGCTTTGTCATGGCTGTTGTATCAGCAACAATCATTAACAGATAAAATAATGTCGTTGTCAAAACATTTGTTTAAGCCTAGGTTTAGGTGTTCTTGGTTAAAATGAATTACCCTATGTGAATTTATTAGATGGGAAGGAAAATCTGTTAACAGCGATTCCTGAAGCATTGAGGTGAAACCAGTGAGGACTAAAAGTTGTTTTTGTTCTAATAAAACATATGATGGAAAGGGTATGTTCATGGGAATATCAAATTGTGATGATTATATGATGACTTTGGGTAAGCATGAACTTAAGGTTAGAGATGAGAAATATAATGTTACTTTTTATGTTCCGGTAGTAAGAACAGCAAGACTTTGATGGTGGAAGATCAGATTTTGCCTGGCAATGTGACTATTGGGAATTTTAGAGATATTTGGTGGGTTTGTGGTGATAAAGCATATATATTCTTACCCTATGGATGGACAGGATGTTGTTACATGTCAACGTTGAAGCTTCCATATGAGGTTTCTACCATTAAAAGAGGGGTAGCACCGGACACAGATAAATCTGAATCTAGGTTTGGAAGTAGGGTGAAAAGGGACATGGCGACATTTCATAGTCTTGAAGCCTATCATTGGAGGATAAGTCTAAGAGAGAAGGGGGGACTTTTTCCATGGTATGGTGTAACATTTTTGGCAGATCATATTGATAATATTAGCTATACTTTGATTCCAGATAGTTATAGATGCATTGAAGAATATAAGGGATGAGTTTGGTAGATCTGAAGAAGCTGGATGGTCAGCGAAGACTTGGTTGCAAGATCGGTTAGGCCCAGTAGGAGCAGTGATGGTTCAGATTTTAGTTGCAGCTCTGATAGCGCTTTGTGTGATGTTTTGCTTTTGTACTTTGTTACTCACCTTTGAGAAAGCTATGATATTGAGATAGGTTGGAGTTGTGATGCCTGGAGACAACGCTCAGATGCCGTTGTTGACTGTTTCTGATCTGGAGGAAGATGGACAAGTGGGACTGGATGGAGTATTGATGGATAAATATCCTTTTTGATTATTTGATCATTTTTCAATTTTTTTCAATATTAGTGTGATTTTAGTATGATGTTATGAATCAAAGGGGGGAAATAGGGTAATGTGATTCATACATCATTTATATTTAATTTTTATATTCTTAGTTGATATTGATGTTTAATTTGAAAGTGTTGTTTTGCAAAAGATACTGTTTGGTCTTTTCTTTTCTTCCAGAAGCATATGGGGGAATATATAGAGATTGAAAAACGCAAACAAGGACAATATGAAAGGACAATGACTGGAGGAGATGGAACAAGGAAGGTGTGGAAAGGTTCCGATTCCATCATCAACAATGCATTGGAAGTCGAGACTACGGAGGAGATGAAGTGTAGTGGACTACATTCCAGTGTCGGCAATGAAATATAGACATATTTGCATGTGTAATACATAATGTGTGTCATATTCTTAGGTATTAATTTTTGTAGAATGATATTTGATGATTATTGGATACATGTGGGGATCTTAGATGTTTTTGTTTATTTCGTGAATGCTTAGGGACAGGGAGTCTAGGCAGGGATAGAGATCCACTGTAGGGTCCGATGGGTTGACCAGCCTTAGAGTGGACATTTTGGATAGTATTTTGTTTGCTGGGGCTTTCATGTGTATTTAATTGCATCATAGTTTCAAATGCATTGATAAAGATTTATGAATTCATCGGGAGTACCTAGGTGGTTGCCTGGGGCAGAGGGACCGTGAGAGAATTTTACTGTCTTGATTGATGGATGGATATTTGGAACAAAGGCTGCCAGACAGGTTTTTCGCTCTCACACTCCATAAAGATTTGTTCATATTCCATAGTAATGTATTCACACTCCATAAACATTTGTTCATAGTTCATAGAAAGGTATTTACACTCTAGAGAAAAATGGTTTTTGGTTTAATGTTAAAGATACTCAATAAGATAAATGGTTACTTGTCATAATCCTGTTATTTTTGTTTTCGAGACTTTTAGTTCGTCTCGAAGGGGGGAATATGTAGTGTATTAAGATTATGACTATTCTAGTGGAACCTGGGGGGGGGATGTTTATTTTAGTTCAAAAGTAGCCATTTGTAGGGTGACGCCCCAGGGGAGACAGGTGATTGGACAGCAGAGGGAGCAACCCATATTTTTGCATTCTTTATAAGTATAGGCTGGAGGCAGAGGGGGTTAGAACAGACATTATCTTTGGACACTGTTCTCCAGCCCGGCAGGGTCTGTAAACTTATGCTGACATCTTGTGATATAAATAAAACTTATAATCAAAGTACAGCCTAAGCGGACTCTTTGTTTGACAGCAATAATTACCAGCATTGACGCGATACGACAATATGTATATATATATATACATACATACATAGACATACATATATACATACATATATACACATACATATACATTTCCTTTTAAAAAATATATTTCCCTTTATTAGTTTCCAACCCCACCACCTCTTCCCTAATTGGAGTAAACTAGTGAACAACAATGATTAGGCCTCTACTTCCAGCTTATACATACTATTTATATTTTTATTGACACAGTCAATTTTACAATAATTCTATTTTGTTTGTTTTTACTCCTGAACTTCCTCTACCCTCAACCTCTCCGATCATTTTCATGATGTCCATCCGGTTTGCTTCTATATGCCATATCTTTCTAACTGTGCTCTATCACAAAAGCTCTCAACCTATAACCTATATACTTATTATGGACACAGTATGCTTACATTATTAGTTATCTTGTTGTTATTAGTTGTTGTTAGTTGTTATTAGTCCCATCCTTCAACTCCATTCAACACCACACATCTATCTCTTAACACCATCCATATTGGATTTCTATTTGCCATATATTTTTCAACTGTACTGTGATGTTTTACAAAAGTTCTGAACCTTTCTATTCTCATTGTTTCTACAGATTGTGAATTGAAACTAAACATTTTTGCTAAAAGTATTATTATATTATTGATCGATTGACTATGACTTTTCAGATCACCCAGTAATGCTATCTGCAGGGTTAGCTCCAGGTAAATATTGCAATCATTTAGCCATTCCTGGACCTGTGTCCAAAAACAAGCTACAATTGGACCAGTACCAAAACAAATGATCTAATGATTCTGTCTTTTCGCAGAAAATCTGCAGAGCTGGGAATATTGTATCCCCCTTATAAGATTGTATCCCCTTATAAATAACATTCTATTGGTAGCAAAATTCTAAGTTTTGAATCCGGCATCATTTTGCGTATCAGTTCATAAACACTATGCCATGGGATCGGTACGCCAAAAATCTCTTCCCAACTATTTTGCAATCTATATGGGACGGCTGTCAATCCTTTGGTCCTTAAATGAAACAGTTTTCTTTAACCAATTATGTTATTTAATGCAAGGCCGTGTCACGGTTTCGGCCGAGGCTGCCTCTCCTCCTTGTTTGGGCAGGCTTCGGCGCTCGTCGTCTCCGGAATTCTAGCTGCCACCGATAGATGTTTCATGTTCGTTTGCTTTTGTCTGTTTGTGTCACACCTGTTTCTGTTTTACGTAATTAGTGTCCTATAAGTTTCTCGTTGTGTTTGTCATGTGTTGTGTATGATTGTTTTTCGTCAGTGTTGTGTTTTGCTCGGTTGAGCATATTTTCTCCACTGCGCTGGAGCACAGTTGCACTTGTTCGTGCACCACTTCGTTTGTCGCACCTGTTTGTGCGCATTTGCCTTTTCGCCTTGTGCGAGTTTAGCTGTTGGGCTTAGTTGTCCCGTTGCCTGTGTTGGGCCAGAAATACAGCATTTGGGAACCTACCGTCGGCGTCCTGCATTTGATTTCCTACACTACACCTACACACGCCTTGACAGAATCATACACCAGCCATGGAATCAGCAGGGAGCCGAAGCAGCCCAGACAAGACTGGAAGCCCAGGTTCGGGACCAGCAAGATCAACTCCTGCAGATGGGGAACGCCCTGCAGGAGGTGATTACTACACTCCGAGGCTGGGGTTCGCCTCCACCACCGCCCGCCCTGCCAGCACCATCGGCCAGCCCGCCCATTCCAGCGCCGGAACCGCGAGGAGTCCGACTATCTCTCCCGAGGGCTTACGACGGGACAGCGGCTGGGTGTCAGGGATTCCTGCTCCAGGTAGAGCCATACCTGGCCACCGTGCACCCGGCACCTTCAGGGCATGAGAGCGTGTCCGCCCTGATCTCCTGCCTGGCCGGGAAAAGCGTTGGAGTGGGCCAACGCGGAGTGGGAGGAAGATCGACGCCACGACCATCACGTACACCGAGTTCTCCCGCCGCTCAGGGCGGTGTTTGACCATCCCCCGGAGGGAAAGCGGCGGGGGAGCGTCTGGTCTTCCTCCGACAGGGGAGGAGAAGTGCCCAGGAATTCGCGCTCGAATTCCGTGCTCTGGCGGCAGATGCAGGGTGGAATGATCGGGCCCTCATCGATCTATACCGATGCAGCCTACGGGAGGACGTCCGTCGGGAGCTGGCGTGCAGGGACACCAGCCTCACTTTCGACCAGCTGGTGGATATGTCCATCAGGCTGGATACCCTGCTGGCTACCCGCGGACGTCTTGCGGAGGGTCCGTCCATTCCACCCTCCAGCGCCTCCGAGCCTTGTCCCATGGAGCTCGGGCGCTGGCGCTAGAGAGAGGAGGAGTCGGCAGGCTAGGGGGTCCATCCACTGCACCAACTGTGGTCGGGGAGGACACACCGCGGCTAGGTGCTGGGGATGGCCTCCTAGGGGGAGATGACGACAGGCCCCGCACTGGGGGATTCCTTCCAGGTGAGTAGGTGCCCCACTCACCCAGAGCTCTCTGTTGCCCATTTTTGTATGCCTGTATGTTTTCCACAGGTAGCACCTCATGCCCAGCATAAGGCGCTGGTAGATTCAGGCGCAGCTGGGAATTTTATTGATAAAAAGTTTTGTTTAGCGTTAGGGATTCCCCTCATTCCTGTTGATGTTCCTTTTCCCCGTTCACGCCCTAGATAGTCGTCCGTTGGGTACGGGCTTGATCAGGAGGTCACGGCGCCACTTAGGATGTGTGCGCAGGGGGATCATCAGGAGATGATTCAGCTGTTCCTGATTGACTCTCCTGCGTATCCGGTGGTGCTGGGCATGCCCTGGTGAGTACCCATAACCCAGTGATTTCGTGGCAGGAGAGGGCTCTGATGGAGTGGTCTGCTCAGTGTGTGGGTAGATGTTTGGGCGTTTCCGTGAGGGGCTACCTCGGTGGAGAGTCCAAACCAGGTGCCCGCATTGCACATTCCACCTGAGTATGGGGATTTGGCTATTGCGTTTAGTAAGGCGAGGCGACGCGGTTGCCACCCCTTAGGCAGGGGGATTGTGCGATAAACCTCCAGGCAGGAGCTGCGTCCCACGGAGCCATGTGTATCCTCTGTCTCAGGAGGAGAAGAAAGCTATGGAGATTTACATAGACGAATCACTGAGACAAGGATACATACGGCCGTCCACTTCCCCGCGTCCTCGAGTTTCTTTTTCGTGAAGAAAAGGATGGTGGTTTGCGCCCATGCATCGACTACCGTGGTCTCAATCAGATTACGGTGAAGTATAGTTATCCACTCCCGCTGATTGCGACCATGACTGAGTCGTTGCATGGGGCGCGTTTCACGAAACTAGATCTCAGGAGCGCGACAACTTGGTGCGCATCAGGGAGAACGATGAATGGAAAACAGCCTTTAGTACCACCTCGGGCCATTACGAGTATCTGGTCATGCCATACGGGTTGATGAACGCTCCATCAGTTTTCCAATCATTTGTGGATGAGATCTTCAGGGACATGCAGGGGCAGGGGGTGGTGGTGTACATTGATGACATTCTCGTGTACTCACCTACCCGTGTCGAGCATGTGGCCCTGGTGCGCAAGGTGTTGCGGAGGCTGGTGGAGCACGACCTGTATGTGAAGGCAGAGAAGTGTCTGTTTTTCCAGGAGTCGGTCTCTTTTTGGGTTATCAGTTGTCTGCGTCAGGGGTGAGGATGGAGGTAGATCGAGTGTCAAGCCGTGCGTAATTGGCAAACACCAACCACTGTGAAGGAGGTGCAGCAGTTCTTGGGGTTTGCAAATTACTACAGGAGGTTTATCCGGGGTTTTGGACAGGTGGCAGCTCCCATCACGTCTCTGTTGAAGGGGGGGTCCGGTGCGTCTGCAGTGGTCGGCCGAGGCGGACAGGGCGTTTGGGAGGCTGAAGGACCTGTTTACCTCGGGCCCGGTGCTGGCGCACCCGGATCCCTTTGCCGTTCCAAGTAGAGGTGGACGCGTCGGAGGCCGGTTTAGGAGCCGTGCTTTCACAACGATCTGGCACCACCTAAACTCCGCCCCTGTGCTTTTTTACTCTAAGAAGCCTCAGTCCGGCGGAGCGGAACTATGACGTAGGGGACAGGGGAGCTGTTAGCCGTGGTACAGGCTCTAAAGGTGTGGAGGCACTGGCTTGAGGGGGCTCAACACCCTTTCCTCATTTTTGACGGACCACCGTAACCTGAGTACATCCGGGCGGCGAGGAGGCTGAACCCTCGCCAGGCAAGATGGAGTATGTTCTTGACCAGGTTTACGTTTAAGATCACGTACATCCCTGGGTCACAGAATGGCAAGGCAGATGCGCTGTCTCGGCGGTATGACGCGGAGGGAGAGGTCCGTGGAGCCCACTCCCATACTGCCTGGCGTCGTGTCTGGTGGCGCGGGTAGTGTGGGAGGTCGATGCTGAACTCCCGAGCGGGCGTTACGCACCGACCCTAGTCCATCACAGTGCCCGGAGGGTCGGAAGTACGTCCGCTCGAGGTTCGGGATCGATTGATCTATTGGGCTCACACGTCACCCTCCTCTGGACATCCGGGTATCGGCCGGACAGTGCACTGTCTTAGTGCCAAGTACTGGTGGCCCACGTTGGCTAGGGATGTGAGGGTTTATGTTTCCTCCTGCTCGGTGTGCGCCCAGTGTAAGGCGCCTAGACATTTACCTAGGGGTAAGTTGCTACCCTGCCCGTTCCACAATGGCCATGGTCCCACCTCTCAGTGGACTTTAAAACAGACCCTTCCCCTCTCCCAAGGGAATACCACCATCCTGGTCGTTGTGGACCGGTTCTCTAAGGCCTGTCGTTTGCTCCCCATGCCGGGTCTTCCCTACGGCCCTGCAAACTGCCGAGGCACTGTTTACCCATGTGTTCCGGCACTACGGGGTGCCCGAGGACATTGTGGCTGATCGGGGTCCCCAATTCACCTCCAGGGTCTGGAGAGCGTTTATGGAGCGGTTGGGGGTCTCGGTGAGCCCACCTCGGAGCTACCACCCGGAGAGCAATGGGCAGGTGGTAACGCGTAAACCAGGATGTGGGTAGGTTTCTCAGAACATACTGCCAGGACCGGCCGGAGGAGTGGTCAAGGTACGTTCCCTGGGCCGAGATGGCCCAGAATTCCCTACGCCATTCCTCCACGAACCTAACCCCATTTCAATGTGTGTTAGGTTACCAGCCCGATTCTGGCACCCTGGCAGCAGAGCCAGATCGAGGCTCCTGCGGTGGATGAGTGGGCGCGGCGCTCGGAGGAGAGGAACGCATGCACACGCCACTGCAGCGGGCCCTCCGACGTCAGAAGGCGAGCGCTGATCTCCACCGCAGTGAGGCACCGGTGTACGCACCTGGTGATCGAGTCTGGCTCTCTACCAGAAACCTGCCCCTCCGCCTGCCCTGTCGGAAACTGGGTCGGCGGTTTGTAGGGCCATTTAAAGTCCTGAGGAGGTTGAACGAGGTTTGTTATAGATTACAGCTTCCTGTGGAGTATAAGTGTATTAACCTCGTTCCATGTGTCCCTTCTCAGGCCGGTGGTAGGGCCCACTCCAAGAAGATGAGATCTTGGAGACTCCTCCGCCCCGTTGGACATCGAGGGGGGCACCGGCGTACTCCGTGAGATCCATCTTGGATTCGAGACGTCGGATGGGGGTCTCCAGTATCTAGTGGAGTGGGAGGGGTACGGTCTGGAGGAGCGGTGCTGGGTGCCGAGGAGAGACGTGTTGGACCCGTCGCTCCTGACGGAGTTCCATCGGAGGCATCCGACGCGCCCTGCGCCGCGTCCCCCTGGCCGTCCCCGAGGCCGAGTCGGCGCGCGTCGGGAGCCGCGCTCAAGGGGGGGTACTGTCACGGTTTCGGCCGAGGCTGCCTCTCCTCCTTGTTCGGGCAGGCTTCGGCGCTCGTCGTCTCCGAATTCTAGCTGCCACCGATAGATGTTTCATGTTCGTTTGCTTTTGTCTGTTTGTGTCACACCTGTTTCTGTTTTACGTAATTAGTGTCCTATAAGTTCGTTGTGTTTGTCGTGTGTTGTGTATGATTGTTTTTCGTCAGTGTTGTGTTTTGCTCGGTTGAGCATATTTTCTCCACTGCGCTGGAGCACAGTTGCACTTGTTCGTGCACCACTTCGTTTGTCGCACCTGTTTGTGCGCATTTGCCTTTTCGCCTTGTGTGCGTAGTTTAGCTGTTGGGCTTAGTTGTCCCGTTGCCTGTGTTGGGCCAGAAATACAGCATTTGGAACCTACCGTCGCGTCCTGCATTTGATTTCCCTACACTACACTCTACACACGCCTTGACAGGCCG
>NW_025539300.1:0-12500 GCF_020615455.1 Coregonus clupeaformis
GGAAGCTTTATGGAAGGCTACCCAAACGTTTGACTCCAAGTTAAATAATTTAGAGGTAATGCTACTCAAATACTAATTTTGAGTGTATGTAAACCTTGACCAATTGGGAATGGGAGAAAGAAATAGAAAGTTGAAATATTCTGACATTTCTTACATTTTAAAATAAAGTGGTATCTAATGACCTAAGACAGGGAATTTAATAGGATTAAAATGTAGGAATTGTGAAAACAGAGTTAGAATGTATTGTAAGGGTATGTAAACTTCTCCGACTTCAACTGTATGTACATATAGGGGGTGAAGTGACTAGGCAACAGGAAGGATAATAAACAGTAGCAGCAGCAGTTGTAGGAAGTCAGGATCCGAGTTGCAGAAGGAGGTGTTAGTCCAGGGTCCTGAGCTGGTGGTGATGAGCTTGGAGGGGACTATGGTGTTGGAACGTGAGTGTAGTATAAACAGCATTTCACGTAGGAAGGATGTGTATTGTGGATGTTGGGGAGGTATGCGAATTGAAGTGGGTCAGGGTGTTTGGGATAATGGGGTTGATGTGAGCTAAGACCAGCCTTTTCAAAGCATTTCATGGTGACAGATGTGTTATAGGTGATGGTGTTAGTAGGTGATGGTGTTAGTATATAAAGTGTTATATTAATGGGTTAAATTAATGGTGTTAAGGTGATGGTGTTATATATAATGAGGATAATAATGGTGTTATAGGTGATGGTTGTTATAGGTGATGGTGTTATATTAATGGTGTTATAGGGATGGTGTTATATTAATGGTGTTAAATCTAATGGTGTTATAGGTGATGGTGTTATATCTAATGGTGTTAAATAATGGTATGTGATGGTAGTTATAGGTGGTGTTAAATCTAATGGTTTTAAATTTAAATGGTGTTATAGGTGATGGTGTTATATATAATGGTGATATATCTAGATGGTGTTATATCTAATGGTGTTATAGGTGAGTGTTATATATGATGGTGTTAAATTAAGGTGTTATAGGTGATGGTAATATAATGGTGTTATATTAATGGTGTTATAGGTGAGGTGTTATATATAATGGTGTTATAGGTGATGGTGTTATATTAATGGTGTTATAGCAGTGGTAATTCGAAAGTACTCAGACCCCCTGGACTTTTTTCCACATTTTGTTAGGTAAACTATTATAATACAATAACTATAATGACAAAGCAAAAACAGGTTAGACATTTTTGAAATATATTTATAAATAAAAACAAACTGAAATATAACATTTAAATAAGTATTCAGACCCTTTTACAGCAGTACTTCTTGTTGAAGCACCTTTTGGCAGCGATAAGCCCATCCTTGAGTATGACACTAAAGCATGGACACAGATTTGGGGATTTATTTTTTGCAAATGCGTAAATCAGTCTGCACAATTTTAGTTTCAGAGATGTGATGTTAAGTCTGCCTCTGGCTGGGGCTACTCAAGGACATTCATGAGACTTGTCCCCGGGCTGTACTCCTGCTGCTAGCCTTGGCTGTGTGCTTAGGGGGTGTCCTTGTTGGCAGGTGAACTCTTCGCTCCAGTCTGAGGTCCTGAGCGTGGAGCAGGTTTTACTCAAGATCCCTCTGTACTTTTTGCTCCGTCCTCATCTTATCTGACTGGTCTCCAGTCCCTGCTGCTGAAAAATATCCCCACAGCAGGATGCCACCACATGCTTCACCCTCTGAATGGCACACATGTAATAATCATGTCTCACCCTTGTCTCTAAGGCTTAAAATCCTTCTTAACCGTCTCCCCCCCTTCATCTGATTGATGGTGTTATGATTAATACTATGGGTGAGAGAGGACCGACTGATTAATAAGGCGGTGATAAAAAGTAATCAGAGTAAAAATTCTCAGGAGTCAGGATGACAGTGAAGGAGAGACACACTTCCTGCGATTACTTGCCCATCTCAGACTCCTACATCACGTTCCTCTCTCATTCTGTCTGCCCGTCTCTCTCCCCCCCCCCCCCCCCCTCTCCTCTATCCCCCAACACATCATACAACCCAGCCCTCACCCCCCCCCTCAGAGTGATTGATTGGAGCTGTAATACGGTAAGGGTTTGCATATGACTGCTCTACAGGGGGAATGTGAGGAGGATGTGTCAGGGGCTTCCCGGGGTCTGCAGGATGGAGAGAGAGATGCCTCAGTACGCTGCTGAATATAATTTAGTAAATTTTGTGTTTTCGTAAGCTGGTTATACTTATACCTTCACTCTGCCCATCTCAGCTCTAATCAGTCTTATTCGTCTGCCGCCCCTCCCCCCCCCCGCCCCTCCGTTCTCTGTCTCTGTCTCGTCTCTCTCTCTCTCTCTCTCTCTCTCTCTCTCTCTCCTGTCCTCGTCCTCTGTTTCTTTCTGTCTCTCTGTCTCTGCGCTCTGTCCTCTCGTCTCTCTCTCTGTCTCTCTCTCTGTCGTGTCTCTCGTCTCTCTGTCTCTCTGTCTCTCTGTCTCTGTTCTCTGTCTCTCTGTCTCTCTGTTCTGCTGTCTGCCCCTCTCTCCCCCCTCTCTCTCTCTCCCCCTCTCTCCCTCTTGTCTCTATCTCTCTGTGCCAGGTTGTGATGAGCACTGTGAGGGATGCAGGGTCAGGCTGGGCGTGGGGGATGCCAGCCTCCCCTAGTGCCAAACGTGCAGGGCACTGTGTGTTGGAGGTGGAAGGAAACACTGACTCCTCTTAAGATTGTAATGTAAGATTTCTTCAAATATGTGTATGTGACAATTTAAACATTGATTTGATTACTTGGTAGATCTGTAATGTAATTATTACTTGGTAGCTCTGTAATGTAAGAAAAACGAATAGATTTGTCAGTTTGTTTGAGTAGTAGGCTTGGGCAGTATACCATATATAATACGGGATTTGGAAATAGCACGGAATGGTTTTGAAAAAAAATATGAAAATAATTGAAGATTTGAGCACTTTGGTAGTACTGCAGTAATTGTGAGATAAATTGAGATAAAGTAGATGTATTTCACCTGTTACTTTATTTTAATGATGAAGAGTAGTTCCCCGGAAAGTTGAGCAGTACGTGTTTGTTTGTAAATAGTAGAACAGAGAAAGAGGGAGCTGGTGAGTCAGCTGTGTATAAGGGTTTAATGGGCTAGTTGTCCAAGTAAGTGGCTGAATTAATGAATAGAAAAAATACAAAAATGACATTTGGTAGTACAACAAAGTATTCAGACCCCTTGAACTTTCCACATTTTTTGTTAGTTAGAGCCTTATTCTAAAATCTTGCTACTTTTTTTATTTATTTTTTCATCAATTATGATTAATACCCTATAATGCAATGCAAAAAAGGTTTTTAGAAATTTTTGCACAATTATTAAAATAAAACAACTGAAATATAACATTTCCATAAGTATTCAGACCCTCCCTCAGTACTTTGTTGAAGCACCTTTGGCAAAGCAATAACCTCAATAGTGACACTACAAGGAATTTTCCAGTCTGAGGTTCTGAGTGCCCTGGAGCAGGTTATTTTCCTCGATCCTGATTAGTCTCCCCAGTTCCTGCCGCTGAAAAACATCCCCCTACAGCATGATGCTGCCACCACCATGCTTCACCATAGGGATGGTGCCAGGTGACGCATTCAGGCCAAAAAGTAAATGGTTTATCAGTCCAGAGAATCTTGTTTTCATGCGGCTGATATGCTTTAGGTGCCTTTGGCAAACTCCAAGTGGGCTGTCATGTGCCTTTTATGAGGAGTGGTTCGCCTGGAACGCTTTCACAGAGGAAATTGGAGCTCTGTCAGATTGATTGATTGTTTCAGTTTGGCCATGCGTCAGCTCTAGGAAGAGTTTGGTGGTTAAACCTCTTCCATTTAAGAATGATGGAGGAAGCTGCAGAAATTTTTGTGGTACCCCCAGATCGGACGAAAATCGTCGGAGTAGTGGAATCCTTCGACCTTATGGCTTGGATTTTGCTCTGACATGCTCCTGTCAACTGTGGAACCTTAGATAGACAGATGTGTGGTTTTCCAAATCATGTCAATCATTTGAATTTATTTTGAGGTGTACTCCAGTTATTTTGTAGAAACATCTCAAGGATGATCAATGGAAACAGGGATGCACCTGAGCTCAATTTCAAGTCTCATAGTAAAGGGTCTGAATACTTATGGAAAAAAGTTATTCTGTTTTTTATTTTTTAGACATTTACAAAAGAAACCTGTTTTCATTTGTATTATGGGGTATTTGTGTGTAGATTGAAGGGGGAAATGTCAATGTAATCATTTCAGAATAAGGCTGTAACGAACAAAATGTGGAAAACTCAAGGGCTGAATACTTTCCGAATGCACTGTATGTATAACTTAAGAGCTGGATTGCCTGTCTTTGCAATTGCTTATTTTATTTGTGCGGTATAGCATATTTAGCTAGCAACCTCATTGAAATTTCAGTATTGTGCTTAATTTTGTTAGCACTTCTGGGTAATAGACACCCAATGTTATTATTTATTTTTTGCGTTTTTAGAACCCCCTTGTGTACTAGTATGGATAATCAGGGATTGAGAGAAGGAGGTATGATGAAGAAAATGGATAACAACCAGAGAGAAACAGGAAATAATATAAAAATATCTTATTTTTAAATCAAAGAGTTAATTTACATCAAATGACAAGATAGTGCTGTTTGCATTTCAATTTTATTGAATACATGTTCACTCATCGTTGATCTTACAGTATTAATCCACTGGAATCATTATGTTATCCCCCCTCCCCCTGTTTCCCAGCATGCTCTTGACGTGTGAGGAGGGGATGGGTGTTGGACCATCTGTAGACAGAACATATAAGAGACGGATACTGCACGGACCGATAGACAGTTTTATGATAAGAAGACAGGACTTGCCATGGTAAATATTCACTACTGTTTCAGTACAACAATGACAGAACCAAGTGCCTTGGTGTTAGAGAGTACAACCTAGTACTGAGCCCTGGGGGACACCAGTAGAGAGAAATGAGGATAGTACTGACCCTGGGGGACATAGTAGAGAGAACAGTAGAGGACCTAGTATGAGCCCTGGGATACCAGTAGAGGACGTAGTACTGAGCCCCCTGGGGGACACCAGTAGAGGACCTAGTATGAGCCCTGGGGGACACCAGTAGAGAGAACAGTAGAGGACGAGACTGAGCGGGGGGACACCAGTAGAGAGAACAGTAGAGGACCTAGTATGAGCCCTGGGGGGACACAGTAGAGAGAACAGTAGAGGACCTAGTATGAGCCTGGGGACACCAGTAGAGAGAACAGTAGAGGACCTAGTATGAGCCCTGGGGGGACACCAGTAGAGGACAGTATGAGCCCTGGGGGACACCAGTAGAGGACCTAGTACTGAGCCCTGGGGGACACCAGTAGAGAGAACAGTAGAGGACCTAGTACTGAGCCCTCCCCTGGGGGACACAGTAGAGAGAACAGTAGAGGACCTAGTACTGAGCCCTGGGGGACAACAGAGAGAGAACAGTAGAGACTAGTACTGAGCCCTGGGGACACCAGTAGAGGAGAAACAGTAGAGGACCTAGTACTGAGCCCTGGGGGACACCAGTAGAGAGAACAGTAGAGGACTAGTATGAGCCCTGGGGGACACTCAGTAGAGAGAACAGTAGAGGACTAGTACTAGCTGGGACACCAGTAGAGAGAACAGTGGACCTAGTATGAGCCCTGGGGGACACCAGGAGAGAACAGAGAGGAATATGAGCCTGGGACACCAGTAGAGAGAACAGTAGAGGACCTAGTAATGAGCCCTGGGGGACACCAGTAGAGAGAACAGTAGAGGACTAGTGAGCCTGAGCCCTGGGGGACACCAGAGAGAGAACAGTAGAGGGAACCTAGTACTGAGCCCTGGGGGACACCAGTGAGAGAGAACAGTAGAGGACCTAGTATGAGCCCCCTGGGGGACACCAGCAGAGAGAACAGAGAGTACCTAGTACTGAGCCCTGGGGGACACCAGTAGAGAGAACAGGTAGAGGACCTAGTACTGGAGCCCTGGGATACCAGTAGAGAGAACAGTAGAGGACCTAGTATTGAGCTCCTGGGGGACACCAGTAGAGAGAACAGTAGAGGACCTAGTACTGAGCCCTGGGGACACCAGTAGAGAGGGAACAGTAGAGGACCTAGTACTGAGCCCTGGGGGAACACCAGTAGAGAGAACAGGAGAGGGACTTAGTACTGAGCCTAAAAGAACAGTAGAGGACCTAAGAGCCCCTGGGGGACACCAGGAGAGAGAACTGTGGAGGACCTAGAGAGCGCCAGGGACACCAGGAATATAAAAAAAGGTGTGAGATAAATACACAAATAACCTATGCAGTGAAAAGAATACAAAAAGTACCTTTGTTTGTCTGACACCCAGTAGAGAGACAGAAGATTTATCCATTCATTGTTACCTTATCATTGGACCCGTTTTCCTCTACTTCTCCCCCCCCTCAGCAAACAAATAGGATTTTGGTGCCACGGGGAAAAAACCCCAGTCCACCCTGCTCATTGCCCAGGACAAACAGAACTCCTTTACTTTTTATATTTTACTGTTTTTAACCTTTACTTATCCAGAATAATTTTTTTGAGGTTGAGAACCTCCTCTTTTTTGAAGAGATCGTTTTTATGAAGTGTTTTTGAATATTGTTTGTGGAAATGCAGTATAGGTGAAGTTTGATTTGATACCAGCCCCCAGAGAGCCGGAGGAGACAGTGGTGGACGGAGGGGGCAGGGAGAAAGAGATGGCCCGGGATGAACCCCCTGGGCTCAGCTACAGAGTGGACAGGTCGCACACACACAAGGACAAGGCAGGTGAAAAATGTCTCTCACATTAGGGTGTTGTGTATTGTTCAGGAGTGGACAGTCTCCACGGTGGCTGACCCTCAGCTTTCTCCCAAGCAGAGACCATCCAGGTCCAGGCAGTGTCATGCAGGTCATTTAAGTTTTGAGATTCAAAAAGTTGTGGGGAAAAAGAGGCGGTAGAGGTATTGTGGGGCTTAGCTTAGCTTTTAGGGTCACATGTTGGCATGAGTAGGAACATAGAGATATAGTAGTGGTTAATGGGGTTGTTTCCCCAGACACAACAGAGTAAAGGGTGTGTTGTGTGAGAGAGGGTTGCTGCTTGCCTGTCTGGAAGAGATAATGAGAAAAAAGTGGGGCCCTCTGATACCCCTCTATAAACCTTGGAGTCTGATCTCCTATAAAACGGGATTGATCCTATAAACCTTGGGGCCCTCTGATCCCCCTCTATAAAACTGGAGCCTCTGATCCTCTCTATAAACCTTGGGGTCCCTCTGAGCCCTCTGATCCTCTATAAAACTTGGGGGCCTCTGATCCCTCTCTAGAAATCCTTGGAGCCCTCTGATCCTCTGATCCCCCCCTATAAACTTGGGGCCCCTCTGATCTTCATAAACGGCCCTCTGATCCCCCTCTATAAAACCTTGGCCCCTGATCCCCCCATAAACCTTGGGGCCCTCTGATCCCTCCCTATAAACCTTGGGGCCCTGATCCCTCCTATAAACTCTTGGGGGATCCCATAACAGCCCCGACCCCATAAATGGAGATCCCTCTCTATAAACCTTGGGGCCCGATTCTCTATAAACCGGAGCCCCGATCCCCCCTATAAACCTTGGAGCCCTCTGATCCCTCTATAAACCTTGGAGCCCGATCCCCGATCCCTCTATAAAACCTTGGGGCCCTCGATCCATAAACTTGGGGCCCTGATCCTCTATAACCTTGGAGCCCTCTGATTCCTCTAATGGACCTCTGATCTCTCTGATCCTCTCTATAAACCTGGAGCTCTGATCTCTCTATAAACCGAGCCCCTCTGATCCCCCAAAACATGGAGCCCGAACCCATAAACTGATCCCCTATAAACCTTGGATCTCTATAAAACCTTGGAGCCCCTCGATCCCTCTCTATAAACCTGGGAGCCCCCTCTATGAACCTGGGGCCCCTGATCCCCTTCATAAAAAGCTCTGAGTCCTAAACCTGGGGGATCTCCTATAAACATTGGGGCCTCGATCCTCCCTATAAACCGGCTGATCCCTCTCTATAGACCTTGGCCCAGACTCCTCTCTATGAACATTGGGGGCCCCGATCCTCTCTATAAACATTGGGGCCTGATCCCTCTCTATAAATTCGGGGCCTCTTATACTTTTTATAAACTCGATCCTCTCTTTATTAACCGGCCTCTATCCCTCTTTATAGACTGGGGCTCTGATCCTCTCTCTATAAATGAGCCCCGATCCCCCCATAAACTCGAGCCCTCAGATCTCTATAAAACCTCGGGCCCTCTGATCTTCATAAACTTGGAGCCGAGTCTTGTAAACCTTGGGGCTCTGATCCTCTCTATGAAACCTAAGAGCCCGAGCCCCATAAACCTTGGAGCCCTCTATAAACCTTGGAGTCGATCATAAACTCTCGATCCCTCCCTATAAACGGACTGATCCCCCCCTATAAACCTTGGAGCCCCCTGATCCCCCTCTATAAACCGGGCCTGATCCCCCTCATAAACCCCCCGGGGCCCTCTCTACATTTAACATTTAAGTCATTTTAGCAGACGCTTTTTCAGAGCGACTTACAGGAGCAATTAGGGTGATGCCTTGCTCAAGGGCACATTGACAGATTTTTACCTAGTCGGTCGGGATTAGAACCAGCGACCTTTGGATATGGCACAACGCTCTTAACCACTAAGCTAGTCCTGCCGCACCTTGGGGCCCACTGAGCCCCTCTATACACTTGGGGCCCGCTTGAGCCCCTCTATACACCTCTGGGGCCCGACGACTGGTGCTTCTCCATCTTGACTTTCCCCCCACACCAGGGTATCAACAGAGTTTATGTTAATATAGGCTTTAGTGTTGTTGTGTTTACTTCAGGAGGGTGACACTAAAGACTTGTGGCGGAGCAGAATCAACAACCTCTGCATCATTAAGACTGGTGCTTGTGAGACGGTGTAAAGTCCACAGTGAGCCGTGTTCTGTAAATGACAAGCTGAAATGTACCAGGGTTGCTTGGTTAGTAGAGCGAGGTCGCGGAGCCATGGATGACTGCCCGAGAGGAAACAGGAAAGTCTGAGCCTGGGTTAAAAATTGTAGATGGGGAGAGACGTGAGCGGCGTCAGTCCATTTTCATCCGGTGTCAGAAAAGAGGGTGTACAAATGGCATCATTTATGAATGAATGCTTTTTTTTTTTTTTTTTACAGAGCATGGTCATGGTCACAAGTAGTGACTACAAAGGAAGGAGAGTTCTGGTCAAAAGTGTGCTGACTATATAGTGAAATAGGGTGAGTTGGAACAGGCTGGGTAAGGAAAACGGAATAAACGAGGGGATTGAAATGAGAGCGAAAGGGTGGATTGAACAAGGTGGGATGCAAAGAGTTGAACAGGCACCGATCAATCTGTAGGGAATCAATGAACAGTGATTTAATATGGAGCTGCACTGAACAATCAGGGAAATAAGGTGACGGGAGAGTGGATACTACACCTCTGCAGGGAGAGAAAATGTAGCTGGCGCAGAGTTGGACACTACACCCCTGCAGGGGAGAACAAGTAGCCTGGCGCAGAGTTGGACACTGCACCTCTGCAGGGGAGAACAATGTAGCTGGCGCAGAGTTGGACACAAACTCTAGGGAGAATAATGACCTGGCGCAGGAGCTGGGACACTGCACTCGTGCAGGGGAGAAAATGGAGCCTGGCGACAGAGTTGACACTACACCTCTGCAGGGGAGAACAATGTAGCCTGGCGCAGAGGTGGACACAACACCTCTGCAGGGGAGAACAATGTGACATTATTTAGCGGGGCGCAGAGCTGATGAGACTGCACCTCTTGCAGGGGAGAACAATGTACATTATTTAGCAGGGCGCAGAGTTGGACACTCACACCTCTGCAGGGGAGAACAATGTGTAATGATGTAGCGGGGGGTAGAGTTGGACACTACACCTCTGCAGGGGGAGAACAAGAGCCTGGCGAGAGTGGACACTACACCTCTGCAGGGGAGGTAATAATGTAGTGGCGGAGAGTTGGACACTACACCTCTGCAGGGGAGAACAATGTAGCCGCGCAGAGTTGGACACTACACCTGCAGGGGAGAAAAAGCCTGGCGCAGAGTTGGACACAACACCTCTGCAGGGGAGAACAATGTACATTATTTAGAGGGCGAGAGTTGGACATACACTCGAGGGAGAACAATGTAATTATTTTAGCAGGGGAGAGTGGACATACACCTCTGGCAGGGGAGAACAATGTACATTATTTTAGGGGCGCAGAGTTGGACAATACACCTCTGCAGGGGAGAAAAATGAAGCCTGGCGCAGAGTGGACACTACACCTCTGCAGGGGGAGAACAATGTAGTCCTGGCGCAGAGCTGGGACACTACACCCTCTGCAGGGGAGAACAACGTAGCCTGGCGCAGAGTTGGACACTACACCTCTGCAGGGGAGAACAATGTAGCCTGGCGAGAGTTGGACACTACACCTCTGCAGGGGAGAACAATGCAGCCTGGCGCAGAGTTGGACACTACACTCTGCAGGGAGAACAATGTAACATTATTTAGCGGGGTGAAAGTGAGTTGGAACTAAACCTCTGCAGGGGAGAACAATGAATATTTAGGGGGTAGTTGGACACTACACTCTGCAGGGGAGAACAATGTAATTATTTAGGGGCGCAGAGTTGGAACCGCACCTCTGCAGGGGAGAACAATGCACCCAACGTTCTGCCCCTCTGTATTAAGGTACTGTACTGTACTGTGCTGTACTGTGCTGTAATGTGTGTACTGTGCTGTACTGTAAGGTATGTGGTACTGAGATGTATGTATGTGATGGACTGTGTGTAAGAGTGTACTGTGCTGTACTGTGATGTACTGTGCTGTACTGTACTGTGATGTACTGTACTGTACTGTGATGTACTGTGATGTACTGTGCTGTATCAGTACTGTGATGTACTGTGACGGGACTGTATCTGTGATGTACTGTGTGTACTGTGATGTACTATGATGTGGGTATGTACTGAGATGTATGTGTGTATGTACGTGATATACTGTGCTGTACTGTGATGTACTGTGCTGTACTGTACTGTACTGTACTGTGATGTACTGTGATGTACTGTACTGTGATGTACTGTGATGTACTGTGCTCTACTGTGATGTACTGTGCTGTACTGTACTGTGATGTGCTGTACTGTGATGTACTGTACTGTGATGTACTGTGAAGTACTGTGATGTACTGTGATGTACTGTACTGTGATGTACTGTGATGTACTGTGCTCTACTGTGATGTGCTGTACTGTACTGTGATGTACTGTGCTGTACTGTGATGTATGTATGTGATGTACCGGGATGTACTGTACTGTGATCTACTGTGCTGTATGTGATGTATGAATACTAGATGTAATGTGAAGTAAAGAGTGTAGTACTCCTCCACAAATGTTTGGCGAAGCCAATTACATGAGCTACGGGAGCTGGAACCTTGTTTATGGTTGTAGCTAACACACACAACACTGTCAAGTATACTCGGACGTAGTCACAAAACTAGTCTGGGAGGTTACTGTAGTGTTAAACACACTGCGATAAGCTGTGGATGGTTGTTGGCAACAGTTGGGTATGTAGTAAAGGGAAATGTTTTAACCTGGTGTTTACTAGATTAACACATAGGCTGGCTACTGGAGACTCAGTAGACCATGTTGCATCACTGCTCGGAATAGTTATATTTAATAGATAGGGATTCTCTGAGAAAGATAGTTTCAAGTTTTAATGGAAGTGCACTGGTACAGTGAAATGACTTTCTTGCTAACTCTAAACCCAACAATGCAGTGAATCAATATCAATGTAGCACTCATACAATAGAACAAAAATACATAAGATATAAAAATAAGAAAAGAACAGGAGAAAGTAAGAAGAAATAAATGTAATACATATTAACAATGTGAGGGATATGGAGGATGGAGGTAGATATATAAGGGGTAAGGTGACTAGATACAGGGTAGTCTAATACATATTAACAATGTGAGGGAATGGATGGAGGAGATATGTATAGGTAAGGTGACGATATAGAGGGAGAATAAATTAAAGAGATACTGGAGTGATGGGAGGTAGATATGTATAGGGGTAGGGGTGACTGGTATCAGGATATATGATAAACAGATAGCAGCAGCGTAATGATGATTGTATGTGAGTGTGTGTATGGGCCAGTATAAATGTGTGGGATGTATGTGTGTGTGTGAGTGTGTAGAGTTCTGTGAGTATGCATAGAGACAGTGCAAAAATAAATACAGGTAACTCCGAGTAGTCTGTTAGCTATTTTAACAGTGTATGGCTTGAGTAGAGAGAACAGTTATGGCTTGGGTGGCTGGATTCTTTAACGATTTTCCGGGTTTTCACACCGCCTGGTAGAGAGGTCCTGCTGGCAGGGAGCTCGGATATAGGAGAGGTTGGGATGGCAGGGAGCTCGGATAGAGAGGTCTGGGTTGGAGTTGAGAAAGAGGTTGGATGGCAGGAGCTCGATATAGAGGTTGGATGGAGGAGCTCTGATAGAGAGGTCCTGGAGGGA
>NW_025539301.1:0-13694 GCF_020615455.1 Coregonus clupeaformis
TGTAACGATCCCGGCAGTCTGAGTCGGGTCCTGTCTGGTGACTAGTGTTTCTGTTCGTGATCTCCAGTTTCCCGAGGGTTCGGGAACGCTCCGGAGCGCTCTTGATTTCCGCACCTGCATCCCATCAGCAATCTGCACACCTGGTCCTGATCATCACCCTTCTTAGAGGCTGGCCTAACATCCAGTTCCTGCCGGATCGTTAGCCATGAACAGTATGTTTGTCGGCGTATCAGCCTCTGAGCACTAGTGTTAGTTTTGTTGTTTTGCACCTTGTTGGCTTGCCGTGTACTTACCTCCCGTTTGTTTCTATCTACAGTCTCTCACCCGAACCTTCTCCCAACCTCTGCCTGATGGTCGGGCGGCTGCCGAGCCATTACCGGACCAACCACTGCACCCTCAACAACCCATCCACGCCACCCGCTCTGTTCCCTGGATTATTCAGCCTCACTCGGGAATCTATTAAATAAACACTCATCTTTGTCTCAACGTACCTTGTCCTGGTCTGCTTCTGGGTTCTGGCTTAGTAAACCGTGACAGAACGATCCGGCCAGTAATGAACCCAGCGGACCTGGACTCTGTTCGCCATGCCATTACCCAGCAGGAGAAGATGTTGGGCCATCATAGCACGGTACTACAGGAGATCGCGTTGTCAGTTCGGGACCTTTCTACCGGTCTGACGGAGGTCCAGAACCAACGCAAGTGTCCGGTGGAGGATCCACTACCGGTTTCACCCATCTCGCCTGCCGCTTCTGAAGTTGTGTCCTCCGTGAGCCCAAGGTTCCGGCCGGATAAATATGAGAGGGAGCTGGGAAGATGCCGTTCCTTTCTTATGCAGTGTGGATTAGTGTTCGATCTACAGCCCTACTCTTATGCTACAGACAAGGCTAGGATAGCCTTTGTGATTGAGTTGCTGCGTCGAGCGCTGGAGTGGGCTTCAGCCGTTTGGGAACGACAGGATCCCTGCATGGCTTCATACCAGGGGTTCACGGCCGAGATGAGGAAGCTCTTCGACCATTCCGTCCGAGGGAGGGACGCAGCTAGGCGCCTGTTTTCTCTTCACCAAGGAACTCGCAGCGTGGCCGACTTCGTGATCGAAGTTCAAGACGTTGGCGTGGAGAGTGGGTGGAACGAGGAGTCTCTGCAAGCGGCCTTTTACCAGGGTCTGTCGGAGCAGCTCAAGGATGAGTTGATCTCCTATCCGGAGCCTAGTGACCTGGACAGCTTGGTAGCCTTGTCTATTCGGGTGGATAATCGAGTCCGAGAGCGAAGGAGGGAGAAGCAATGGGGTCCGTCCAATCGATCAGCTTCTCAGTTCCCAGTCGGGTCGGGTGGTGGACCAGAACACGTCGATCATTCTCCACCACAAAGGATTAGTGGGGAGAGGACCTCTCTCCCGATTCTGAACCCATGCAAGTGGGGCGGCACGGGTTAACCAAGGAGGAGCGTCAACATAGACGTAAGACCAACTGCTGCCTCTACTGTGGTCGCTCGGGACATTACATCTCCACTTGTTCCGGCGGTCGTCACTGCCCGGCTCGCTAAAGTTGGGAGGACTTTTAGCGAGCCAGTTTCAACCTCTCAGTACCTCTGTCAGACCCCGTTTCCCCGGCTACCCTTGTGAACAGGAATCAAAGCTTAGCGATTAACGCTTTTATCGATTCAGGTGCCGGCGGAAGCTTTCTTGATGCCGAGTTGGTGGAACAGCTGGGGCTTTCCAAGGAGCAATTGCCGGAAGCCATTGAAGCGACCACTCTGAACGGCAGTAGTCTGGCACGTATCACGATGAGGACTGAACCGGTTAAGATGCGGTTGTCGGGAATCATTCTGAGATGATTTCATTCTTCATTCTGCCGTCTTCCCATGTTCCTCTGGTCCTTGGATACCCCTGGCTGAAGGAACACAATCCCACGTTCGATTGGGTGACGGGCAAGGTAACGCAGTTGGAGCCTTGATTGTCATGCTAACTGTCTCAAGACTGCCTGCCCCCATTCGGTTCCCAGTCAGGTGATTGAGGCTAAACCCCCAGATTTGTCCCTGGTTCCCGAGACATATCACGATTTGGGGAAGTTTTCAGTAAGCAGAAGGCTCTGTCACTCCCTCCCCACCGACCATATGATTGTGCCATCAATCTGTTCCCGGGAGCTGTCTACCCCAAGGGAAGGTTATACAGTATCTCCCGACCTGAACGTGAGGCGTTGGAGACCTACATCAAGGAGTCCCTAGCGGCTGGTCTCGTTCGTCCCTCGTCATCACCCCTGGGGGCAGGATTCTTCTTTGTGGGTAAGAAGGATGGCTCTCTTCGACCGTGTATTGATTATCGGGGGTTGAATGCCATCACGGTCAAGAACAAGTATCCCCTGCCATTGATGAGTTCTGCCTTCGACTCCTTACAGGGTGCTACGGTATTCACCAAGCTAGACCTACGCAATGCGTATCACATGGTCCGGATCAGAGAGGGGGACGAGTGGTTGACGGGTTTCAATACACCGATGGGTCACTTCGAGTATCAGGTGATGCCGTTTGACTGACCAATGCTCCAGCGGTATTCCAGAGTATGGTGAACGACGTCCTGAGAGATATGATCGGTCTCTTTGTGTTTGTTTACCTGGATGACATTCTGATCTTCTCGAAGGAACCTTCCGACCACGTCCAGCATGTCCGGCAGGTTCTGCAGCGATTGTTGGAGAATCGCCTGTTCGTGAAGGCCGAGAAGTGCGAAGTTTCACGCCCACACGACATCCTTTCTCGGGTACATCATCTCCAGGGGGAGAGATTAGGATGGACCAGGAGAAGGTTAGAGCGGTTCTGGAATGGGCCCAGCCGGTACGAGATTGCAGCTCCAGAGATTTTTGGGGTTTGCGAATTTCTACCGCAGATTCATCCGGGATTACAGCCCGTGTGGCCGCTCCGTTAACTGCCTTGACTTCCAGTATCAGGACCTTCAAGTGGAATCCGGAGGCGGATCGAAAGCGTTCTGGATTTGAAGAGGCGATTCACCAACGCACCGATTCTCTCAACCGGACACGGCCCGTCAGTTTGTCGCTGAAGTGGACGCGTCTGATGTGGGAGTTGGCGCCATCCTGTCGCAGCGATGCTCCACGGACAGTAAACTCCATCCCTGCGCCTACTACTCGTCGCCTTTCGCCTCGCGGAGAGGAATTACGATGTGGGTAACCGGGAGCTTCTCGCGGTGAAACTTGCCTTGGAGGAGTGGCGCCACTGGTTGGAGGGGGCGGAGCAACCGTTTATTGTCTGGACTGACCACAAGAATCTTGCTTACGTGCAATCGGCTAAACGTCTCAACTCCCCGTCAGGCCAGGTGGGCGTTGTTTTCGGACGATTCAAGTTTTCCCCTGACGTTCCGACCTGGATCTAAGAACGGCAAGGCGGACGCCTTGTCCCGGATGTTCTCCAAGACGGAGGAGAGTGGGTCCAAGACCGAGACAATTCTCCCCCCAGAACTGCGTCGTGGGAGCAGTTATGTGGAAGATTGAGGAGGAGGTGCTGGCGGCCTTTCGGACTCAGCCCGGTCCCGGTAACGGTCCACCCGGTCGGTTGTTTGTGCCTGAGTCGGTTCGTCCTGCTGTCCTCAAATGGTCCCACGCCAGCAGGATGGCTTGTCACCCTGGCGTGGCTCGGACAATGGCGTTTCTTCGCAGACGCTTTTTGGTGGCCTGCCATGGCCGAGATACTCGGGGTTTTGTTGCTGCCTGTCCAGTGTGTGCGCAGAATAAGAGTACCAATCGGCCCAGCTCTGGACTACTTCACCCCCTTCCTATTCCCCGGCGTCCATGGTCGCATCTGGCCCTGGACTTCGTCACTGGGTTGCCCGCTTCTGAGGGGAACACGGTCGTTCTGACTATCGTGGACAGATTCAGCAAGTTCGCCCACTTTGTGCCAATTGCCAAGCTTCCCTCTGCCTCGAGACGTCCGAGATCCTGGTTAGGGAGGTTTTCAGGGTCCACGGTTTGCCCAGTGATATCGTTTCCGACCGTGGCCCCTCAGTTTACCTCTCTGCTGTCTGGAAGTCCTTCTGTTTGGCCATTGGAGCTACAGTCAGTCTCACATCTGGTTTTCACCCCCAATCCAATGGTCAGGCGGAGAGAGCCAACCAGAAGATGGAATCCACGCTACGCTGTCTGGTCTCTTCCAACCCCACCTCCTGGGTCTCTCAGTTGCCTTGGGTTGAGTATGCCCACAATACTCTCCCTACATCTGCCACTGGGATGTCTCCCTTCCAGTGCCTGTATGGCTACCAACCTCCCCTGTTCCCTTCTCAGGAGAAGGAGCTCTCAGTGCCTTCTGTTCAGGCCCATATTCAGCGTTGCCACCGGACCTGGCATCGGGCCAGAAAGGTACTCCTTAGAGGTTCGGACCGGTATCAGCTCCAGGCGAATCGTCGCCGGATCCCCCGCTCCCACCTATACCATCGGAGATAGGGTTTGGTTGGCCACACGGGATCTTCCGTTACGGACTGAGTCTAGGAAGTTGTTACCGGAAGTTCATTGGTCCGTTTGTGGTGGAGAAGGTGATCAATCCAGTGGCAGTTCGACTCAAACTACCGAGGACGCTCAGAGTCCATCCCACCTTTCATGTCTCCTGCCTCAAGCCTGTCTTCCTCAGTCCTCTGTTGCCTCCTCCGCCTCCTCCTCCTCCTCCTCGGATGATCGGAGGTGGTCCTGCCTACACGGTGCGCGCATCATGGATTCCAGACGGGCGGGGCCGGGGTTTCCAGTATCTCGTGGACTGGGAGGGGTATGGCCCTGAAGAGAGGAGTTGGATTCCGCGGCGACAGGTCCTAGATGCGGACCTCATCAGTGACTTCTACCGCCTCCATCCTGGCGCTCCGGGGAGTCCGCCCGGTGGCGTTTGCCGGAGGGGGGTACTGTAACGATCCCGGCAGTCTGAGTCGGGTCCTGTCTGGTGACTAGTGTTTCTGTTCGTGATCTCCAGTTTCCCGAGGGTTCGGGAACGCTCCGGGGAGCGCTCTTGATTTCCGCACCTGCATCCCATCAGCAATCTGCACACCTGGTCCTGATCATCACCCTTCTTAGAGGCTGGCCTAACATCCAGTTCCTGCCGGATCGTTAGCCATGAACAGTATGTTTGTCAGCGTATCAGCCTCTGAGCTACTAGTGTTAGTTTTGTTGTTTTGCACCTTGTTGGCTTGCCGTGTACTTACCTCCGTTTGTTTCTATCTACAGTCTCTCACCCGGAACCTTCTCCCAACCTCTGCCTGATGGTCGGCGGCTGCCGAGCCATTACCGGACCAACCACTGCACCCTCAACAACCCATCCACGCCACCCGCTCTGTTCCCTGGATTATTCAGCCTCACTCGGGAATCTATTAAATAAACACTCATCTTTGTCTCAACGTACCTTGTCCTGGTCTGCTTCTGGGTTCTGGCTTAGTAAACCGTGACAGCTGTACTGTAATACCTATTCATTAGTCATTAGCAGATTGTTAAATATCATCACCAATCACTGACAGTTTATTTCATGTATTTGTGTGTCATCGGAGCTGTACTACAGTGTATTTAACATCTTCTTACCAGCTAGTTTTCATGTAGGTTTTTGCAAACTTTTCCAATTTGTTGTTGCCAGCTGTTCATTCAAAAAATTTATTTCCACGGAAAGACTCAGGATTGATGCATTTTAATTTCCCACGGTAAAAACTTAGAGATGATGAGATGAATGATATGATCTTAGATGTGTGATCATCCTTGTTTTTGCCTGTATCTCAATGTAATGAACCAACTGAGTAATATCAGAGACACACTCCTGGTTAGACTGAGGCATCTCCTGCTGAGACTGAGGCTGTCCTAAATTGGACACAGTACACCAGAAATACTGATGGCTGCGGTGTACTTGGCACCTCTACTAGAATGTTGTCAGTCCATCTTTTTGTGTTCACATAGCGTAACACATAGGCCATCAGCCGAGTTAAAATACTCTAGACCAGGAGGTAGAAGTAGTGATGCATTCTTAAAAGGCCCAATCCAGCTGTTTTTATCTCAATATCAAATCATTTCTGGGTAACAATTAAGTACCTTACTGTAATAGTTTTCCATTAAAATGGCCAAAAACTAAAAAATAATATTTCTCAAGCAAGAGTTATGCAAGGACTGTCTGAGTGGGAAGGGAAAGGACACCAAAGCGGTGGAGGGGCCTAATGGGAGGGGAATGGAATCTGAAAACTAGCTCTTATTGTTATTGGTCTATTAACTTGTACCGCCTGGTGATGTCACCAGGCAAGCCAAAACTCCACCCATGCAAAACCTGCTGATTAGAAGGTCCTGTGGAGATTGTATTTTCAACCAGAAACTATCCGGAAATAACACTGATCTAATGTTTTCACACTTTTACAGTGTTTGTTTAATCCAGGGGTTGTACAATATGATTTAAAACACAGGAAAAACTATTGACTGCACTGGGCCTTTAAGCTTTGTTTCCATTGGCATTCCCAGGGCCACGTTGCTATAGCCAACGCGTGCATCTAGTGAATTCATTGTGATTTAGACAACTAATTCATTGTGATTAATAATAGTGTTACTACAGTGGCTAGATAGCTTATAGAGGAAGCATTAGTGTTGAGTATTGTGTGCAATGGCATCCCATATTATTAGCAATGGCATTCCATTTGTTTCATATGAAGTGTGACTGGTTCAGCTAGCAAACTTCTCTCAATGTCTCCTTAGGCCAATGCTACAAGTGTTAGGCCTACTGCTGCTAGGTAGCTCTCTCTCTGCTCTCCCCCTCCCCTCTGTCTGTTCTTGATTGCAGGAGTGAAGTCTGGTGTGCGGGAGTCAGGGTTCCAGCTGCAGCTCATTCACCATAATCACCTCAGCCTTAAAGACCCGGTCAAACTTGCCACTCATCGTCAGATCATAGTCAAGACGACCATGTTAGTCTCGCTGGATTCAACCTGCTTGTTTTCGCTCCTTGTGTTTTTGGCCTGTTCTATTTACATTTCTCCTGTGCCACAGATTATTGGAACCTGACTCCTGCCTCCGCTTCACTCCTGCCACCACCATCCCGTTTACCACTACTGGACATCCCTTTTGGACTCAACCCGGACACTAGGACGTTACGGTACCACTCCTGCTCAGAACCTGGATCTGTTACCCTCCCTGTAGACCTGGACTTGCTCTTCCCCCCTATTTTTGGAAACCTGGACAATTTTACTTTGTAATAAACCTGTTAAACCTTCTCTGGCTCGGTGTAGTTGTCTGCATTTGGGTTCATATCCAGTTAAATCATGACAACAAGTTGAAATGGCGAGAGAAGCAGCCATTCGACGGCATCCAGCAGGTGTACCGTGGTACCTATTGTTTTAGCAAGCCAGCTGAGAGTCTGCTGGTGTGTTCAAGTGATATTAAAATCTTTCAATAAAAGTAGCATTTGCTTACATTACATTGGCTTTATATACACAGAACACAGACCTTATTGAGTGAGGCATTCTGAAAAGAGCCTTTTACTGCGGTCACATTCACCTTTCCGTCCAGCATTGCACATTATCAAGTAAAACCATAGTAAATAAATTATCCAGTAAAACCAGTCTATATGTGTTTATCAACTTTGGCAAAGACAATGTTTCTCCATGGATTTGCATCGCTTGGAAGGAGTGAAAAATAAGTGTGTCACTGAATATTGAAGCGTACAGAAAAAGGGGATGCAGTGTTGGTTCCGGCAAGCCCTGGATTTATTTGGCTCATAGAGCATGGATAGAGAATATGCCTGCCTCATAAAAAGTGAAATTGATCACATTCACTGTGGGGAACCACAAAGTCCCCTCTGACTTCAAAGAAACGCAAACTCTCAAACACAGTAAAAAAATGAAATAAAAATGGTGTTCTCTCTTACAAGGGTACACAAACCACACCACCCACACACAGGTTGTGGAAGAAAGGATTGAGGAGAAATTCATGGGCCAAGGATTCCATTGAAGAAAGAATGGAAGAGCAAGCTCATTTCAGTACATCATAGGCAAGTCAACTACAGCCTGGGAAGAAAAGCCACTATCCATATTCTCTGAAAAAGAAAAACAAAGCCAACACAATATCCCACAGATGTATCATTGGCAAAGACAACAACCCTATCTTGAAAGCATGCACCAATAGCTATTCGCAGTGCAACCTCACATAAGTTATTCCCATTGAGAATTATTACACTGTAGATTGGCCTGGGATATTCTTCCATTATGACCAGACCAGGGTTGCTGACATCTCATTGGTTCCCTAAAACAGTAGACATAAGAGTATATATGTCACGGTATACTACGCCAGAACCCAGAAGCAGACCAGGACAAGGTACTTAGAGGAAAAGGTGAGTGTTTATTAATTGACTCCCGAGTGAGGCTGAATAATCCAGGGACAGAGCGGGTGGCGTGGATGGGTTGTTGAGGGTGCAGTGGTAGGTCCAGACATGGCTCGCGGCAGCCGCCGACCATCAGGCAGAGGTTGGGTGAAGGTTCCGGGTGAGAGACTGCAGACAGAACAAAACGGAGGGGTGAGTACACAGCAATTCAACAAGGTGCAAAACAACAAAAACTAACGCTAGAACTCAAGGCTGATACGCTGACAAACATACTGTTCATGGCTAACGATCCGGCAGGAACTGGATGTTTGGCCAGAGCCTAAGAAGGGTGATGATCAGGACCAGGTGTGCAGATTGCTGATGGGATGCAGGTGCGGAAAACAAGAGAGCTCCCGGAGCGTTCCCGAACCCTCGGGAAACTGGAGATCACGAACAGGAAAAACTAGTCACCAGACAGGACCCGACTCAGACTGCCGGGATCGTTACAGTACCCCCCTCCGACTAACGCCACCGGGCGGACCTCCCGGAGCGCCAGGATGGAGGCGGTAGAAATCACTGATGAGGTCAGCATCTAGGACCTGTCGCCGGGAATCCAACTCCTCTCTTCAGGACCATACCCCTCCCAGTCCACGAGATACTGGAAACCCCGGCCCCGCCGTCTGGAATCCATGATCGACGCACCGTGTAGGCAGGACCACCTCCGATCATCCGAGGAGGAGGAGGAGGAGGCGGAGGAGGCAACAGAGGACTGAGGAAAACAGGCTTGAGGCAGGAGACATGAAAGGTGGGATGGACTCTGAGCGTCCCTCGGTAGTTTGAGTCGAACTGCCACTGGATTGATCACCTTCTCCACCACAAACGGACCAATGAACTTCGGTAACAACTTCCTAGACTCAGTCCGTAAAGGAAGATCCCGTGTGGCCAACCAGACCCTATCTCCGATGGTGTAGGTGGGAGCGGGGATCCGCGACGATTCGCCTGGAGCTGATACCGGTCCGAAACTCTAAGGAGTGCCTTTCTGGCCCGATGCCAGGTCCGGTGGCAACGACAATATGGGCCTGAACAGAAGGCACTGAGAGCTCCTTCTCCTGAGAAGGGAACAAGGGGAGGTTGGTAGCCATACAGGCACTGGAAGGGGAGACATCCCAGTGGCAGATGTAGGGAGAGTATTGTGGGCATACTCAACCCAAGGCAACTGAGAGACCCAGGAGGTGGGGTTGGAAGAGACCAGACAGCGTAGCGTGGATTCCATCTTCTGGTTGGCTCTCTCCGCCTGACCATTGGATTGGGGGTGAAAACCAGATGTGAGA
Organism: Coregonus clupeaformis; assembly: GCF_020615455.1. Lineage (NCBI taxonomy): Eukaryota > Metazoa > Chordata > Actinopteri > Salmoniformes > Salmonidae > Coregonus > Coregonus clupeaformis. The sequence goes on from NW_025539301.1 coordinate 9,627, forward strand.
CTGACTGTAGCTCCAATGGCCAAACAGAAGGACTTCCAGACAGCAGAGGTAAACTGAGGGCCGCGGTCGGAAACGATATCACTGGGCAACCCGTGGACCCTGAAAACCTCCCTAACCAGGATCTCGGACGTCTCCGAGGCAGAGGGAAGCTTGGCAATAGGCACAAAGTGGGCGAACTTGCTGAATCTGTCCCACGATCGTCAGAACGACGTGTTCCCCTCAGAAGCGAGGCAACCCAGTGACGAAGTCCAGGGCCAGATGCGACCATGGTCGCCGGGAATAGGAAGGGGGTGTGAAGTAGTCCAGAGCTGGGCGATTGGTACTCTTATTCTGCGCACACACTGGACAGGCAGCAACAAAACCCCGAGTATCCTCGGCCATGGCAGGCCACCAAAAACGTCTGCGAAGAAACGCCATTGTCCGAGCCACGCCAGGGTGACAAGCCATCTTGCTGGCGTGGGACCATTTGAGGACAGCAGGACGAACCGACTCAGGCACAAACAACCGACCGGGTGGACCGTTACCGGGACCGGGCTGAGTCCGAAGGGCCGCCAGCACCTCCTCCTCAATCTTCCACATAACTGCTCCCACGACGCAGTTCCGGGGGAGGATTGTCTCGGTCTTGGACCCCCTCTCCTCCGTCTTGGAGAACATCCGAGGACAAGGCGTCCGCCTTGCCGTTCTTAGATCCAGGTCGGAACGTCAGGGCAAACTTGAATCGTCCAAAACAACGCCACCTGGCCTGACGGGAGTTGAGACGTTTAGCCGATTGCACGTAAGAAGATTCTTGTGGTCAGTCCAGACAATAAACGGTTGCTCCGCCCTCCAACCAGTGGCGCCACTCCTCCAAGGGCAAGTTTCACCGCGAGAAGCTCCCGGTTGCCCACATCGTAATTCCTCTCCCGCAGGCGAAAGGCGCGAGAGTAGTAGGCGCAGGGATGGAGTTTACTGTCCGTGGAGCATCGCTGCGACAGGATGGCGCCAACTCCCACATCAGACGGCCCACTTCAACGACGAACTGACGGGCCGTGTCCGGTTGAGAGAGAATCGGTGCGTTGGTGAATCGCCTCTTCAAATCCAGGAAACGCTCGATCCGCCTCCGGATTCCACTTGAAGGTCCTGATACTGGAAGTCAAGGCAGTTAACGGAGCGGCCAACACGGCTGTAATCCCGGATGAATCTGCGGTAGAAATTCGCAAAACCCCAAAAATCTCTCTGGAGCTGCAATCTCGCAACCGGGCTGGACCCATTCCAGAACCGCTCTAACCTTCTCCTGGTCCATCCTAATCTCTCCCCTGGAGATGATGTACCCGAGAAAGGATGTCGGTGTGGGCGTGAAACTCGCACTTCTCGGCCTTCACGAACAGGCGATTCTCCAACAATCGCTGCAGAACCTGCCGGACATGCTGGACGTGGTCGGAAGGTTCCTTCGAGAAGATCAGGAATGTCATCCAGGTAAACAAACACAAGAGACCGATCATATCTCTCAGGACGTCGTTCACCATACTCTGGAATACCGCTGGAGCATTGGTCAGTCCAAACGGCATCACCTGATACTCAGGTGACCCATCGGTGTATTGAAACCCGTCAACCACTCGTCCCCCTCTCTGATCCGGACCAGGTGATACGCATTGCGTGGTCTAGCTTGGTGAACACCGTAGCACCCTGTAAGGAGTCGAAGGCAGAACTCATCAAGGGCAGGGGATACTTGTTCTTGATCGTGATGTCATTCAACCCCCGATAATCAATACACGGTCGAAGAGAGCCATCCTTCTTACCCACAAAGAAGAATCCCAGACCCCAGGGGTGATGACGAGGGCGAACGAGACCAGCAGCTAGGGACTCCTTGATGTAGGTCTCCAACGCCTCACGTTCAGGTCGGGAGATACTGTATAACCTTCCCTTGGGGTAGACAGCTCCAGGGACCAGGTTGATGGCACAATCATATGGTCGGTGGGGAGGTAGTGACAGAGCCTTCTGCTTACTGAAAACTTCCCCAAATCGTGATATGTCTCGGGAACCAGGGACAAATCTGGGGGTTTAGCCTCAATCACCTGACTGGGAACCGAGATGGGGCAGGCAGTCTTGAGACAGTTAGCCATGACAATCAAGGCCCAACTCGTTACCTTTGCCCGTCACCCAATCGAACGTGGGATTGTGTTCCTTCAGCCAGGGGGTATCCAAGGACCAGAGGAACATGGGAAGACGGCAGAATGAAGAATGAAATCATCTCAGAATGATTCCCGACAACCGCATCTTAACCGGTTCAGTCCTCATCGTGATACGTGCCAGACTACCGCCGTTCAGAGTGGTCGCCCAATGGCTTCCGGCAATTGCTCCTTGGAAAGCCCCAGCTGTTCCACCAACTCGGCATCAAGAAAGCTTCCACCGGCACCTGAATCGATAAAAGCGTTAAGCGCTAAGCTCTGATTCCTGTTCACAAGGGTAGCCGGGAAACGGGTCTGACAGAGGTACTGAGAGGTTGAAACTGGCTCGCTAAAAGTCCTCCCAACTTTGGCGAGCCGGGCAGTTTGACGACCGCCGGGAACAGGTGGAGATGTAATGTCCCGAGCTACCACAGTAGAGGCAGCAATTGGTCTGACGTCTATGTTGACGCTCCTCCTTGGTTAATCCCGTGCCGCCCCACTTGCATGGGTTCAGAATCGGGGAGAGGACCTCTCCACTAATCCATTGTGGAGGAGAATGATCGACGTGTTCTGGTCCACCACCCGACCCGACTGGGAACTGAGAAGCTGATCGATTGGGACGGACCCCCATTGCTTCTCCCTCCTTCGCTCTCGGACTCGATTATCCACCCGAATAGACAAGGCTACCAAGCTGTCCAGGTCACTAGGCTCCGGATAGGAGATCAACTCATCCTTGAGCTGCTCCGACAGACCCTGGTAAAAGGCCGCTTGCAGAGACTCCTCGTTCCACCCACTCTCCACAGCCAACGTCTTGAACTCGATCACGAAGTCGGCCACGCTACGCAGTTCCTTGGTGAAGCGAAAACAGGCGCCTAGCTGCGTCCCTTCCTCGGACGGAATGGTCGAAGAGCTTCCTCATCTCGGCCGTGAACCCCTGGTATGAAGCCATGCAGGGGGTCTTGTCGTTCCCAAACGGCTGAAGCCCACTCCAGCGCCTTTCGACCACGCAGCAACGCAATCACAAAGGCTATCCTAGCCTTGTCTGTGGCATAAGAGTAGGGCTGTAGATCGAACACTAATCCACACTGCATAAGGAAGGAACGGCATCTTCCCAGCTCCCCCTCATATCTATCCGGCCCGGAACCTCGGGCTCACGGAAGGACACAGCTCCCGAAGCGGCAGGCGAGATGGGGGAAACCGGTAGTGGATCCTCCACCGAAACTTGCGTTGGTTCTGGACCTCCGTCAGACCGGTGAAAGGTTCCGAACTGACAACGCGATCTCCTGTAGTACCGTGCTATGATGGCCCAACATCTTCTCCTGATGGGTAATGGCATGGCGAACAGAGTCCAGGTCCGCTGGGTTCATTACTGGCCGGATCGTTCTGTCACGGTATACTACGCCCAGAACCCAGAAGCAGACCAGGACAAGGTACTTAGAGGAAAAGGTGAGTGTTTATTAATTGACTCCGAGTGAGGCTGAATAATCCAGGGACAGAGCGGGTGGCGTGGATGGGTTGTTGAGGGTGCAGTGGTAGGTCCAGACATGGCTCGGCAGCCGCCGACCATCAGGGCAGAGGTTGGGTGAAGGTTCCGGGTGAGAGACTGCAGACAGAACAAAAACGAGAGGTGAGTACACAGCAATTCAACAAGGTGCAAAACAACAAAAACTAACGCTAGAACTCAAGGCTGATACGCTGACAAACATACTGTTCATGGCTAACCATCCGGCAGGAACTGGATGTTTGGCCAGAGCCTAAGAAGGGTGATGATCAGGACCAGGTGTGCAGATTGCTGATGGGATGCAGGTGCGGAAAACAAGAGAGCTCCCCGGAGCGTTCCCCGAACCCTCGGGAAACTGGAGATCACGAACAGGAAAACTAGTCACCAGACAGGACCCGACTCAGACTGCCGATCGCATAA
>NW_025539302.1:0-13678 GCF_020615455.1 Coregonus clupeaformis
AGAACTACTCACAGTCAATATGCATGCGTTGGAGGAGTGGGAGGGACACTGTGTTAGAGGTGGCGGAATATCCATTCCTAATGTGGACTGATCACAGCCAACCTGGAATATCTCCGCATACGTCAAGCGCTCAACTCTAGGAAGACCTCGATGGGCCTGCTTCACTCGGGTTCAACTTTACCATCTCCTACCGGTCCGGGTCCAAGAATGGGGGCCGGATGTGCTTTCTCACACCTCTATAGCCCCACTGCCACACACCCGTCGAACCCCGAGACATCCTCCTACCCCACCTCTTGTCAGCGGCTGCACTCATTCATCATCCCTGGACTTCATCCTGGTCTTCCCTCCATCAGATGGAAATACTTCCACTATCCTTACAGTGAGTGGATCAGGGTTTTCCAAAGCTTACGCCCGACCTCATTCCCCTTCCCTAAGTTACCCTCAGCCAAGGAAAGGCAGTGGTGACTCGTAATTTGCTACGTATTCCGGATCCATGGACTTCCAGTGGACATGATCTTCGGGATCGCTGGTCCTCAGTTCTTGTCCCAGTACTGGAAAGTGTTCACACCCTCATTGGGTGTCAGGCCCTGTCTCCGGTTTTCAACCCCATTGCTTAACAGCAGGTCTGGAGCCAGCCAATCAGGATCTGGAGACTGCTCTTCGTTGCCTCGTCTCCGCCAACTCCACCACCTGGAGCCAGCAACTTGTGTGGGTGGAATATGCCCGCAACACCCTACCCTGCTTGGCCACTGGTCTCTCGCCTTTCAAGTGTTCCATGGGATATCAGCTTATATCTTACCAATGACCAAGAGATCAGCATAACCTCGGCCCAGATGTTTGTCCGCCGCTGTCGCCATACCTGGAAGATCCTGAGCCTGTCCTCCATCCTGTACCTGTCAGACTCTGATCTGGTTATGAACCTCTGCCTGTCCTCACCCTGCCCTTTGCCTGCTCCCCGTGTTATAATACATTATCAGAGAACTGAACCATCCACCTCCTGCGTCTGCATCTGGGTCATATCCTGAGTCGTGATAATGGGGATGTTACTTGCATAATTAACTCAGGAACCACACCTGTGTGGAAGCAATGACTTTTAATATACTTTGTATACCTACTTTACTCAAGTGTATCCATTATGTTGGCAGTTACCTGTATAAAGATATAGCTAAACATACAAAGTTCTCTGGAATGCACTTTGATAATGTGCTCTGGATAAATCAATGTGGTATAAAAAATGTCAATGTAAACTTTATAGACTCCCTTCTATATGACACTGTAGAAAGTGTAAAAATACAACACTAGGCTAAAGTATAACCTCAACATCAACTGCATCTAACACTTGAGGCAACCATAGTGTAGCATTGAGATGTCCTGACTTCACTACGAAGTAGAGTGCACTAACTTTATTACATAGAACCCAAAGCCTGATGCTATGATTCTATCACTGGGAAATATTGAAAGTTTATGACAAAATATGGAATTGGTTGAGACCTGGAATGATAGTGTCATTTTAACACCATAAGGACACTAATTAAGTTACTATATTGAAATCAAATTTCTCACATTATTATTTATCAAAATCATGGCTTCTGCCAGTCAAAGAGCAGACTGCCACATTTGACCTGTTACAAATTACAACCCTATATTTCCACTTTGATTTTATATTACAGCCCAAGATTGAATAAGTCTGAGCCTAAAGAAAGCCTCTGTGTTGTGATGTAACTCCAAATGTATTTCTCAATGGTTTTCCCTCCCTACAGTCCTTGGTCACAAAACTTCCTAATGAAGAGCTGGACATGTAATGTGGTGTGTGAAGTAGTAAGAAAGGAAACAATGGGGGTCTGCTGCGTGTGACAAGAACAGGGGTTGAAAAAGGAGGGGGCTATGGAGAATCGTCAGTGTGTGAAGACTTTTGGAATGTGAGGGAGGAGAGGGAGGGACGGCTATCCAAATCAATAACCAATTGAGAATGCCTTTTCCACTTTTATGGTATGTGGAGGTAGGTGTGTGGGAATGTGAGGAGTAATGCGGAGTCTGGAAGGGAGGGGAGTGTGTTTGTGTGTGTATGTGTCAGTGTCGGTGTGTGTGAGGAGTATCTTCTCCTGAAGGGCTTTAGCTGGAGGTGCTGGTGGTGTAATATGTAAAACCTACTCACCACTGTAATGCACAAACTGCTCTGGCTCCCGGCACAGTTCCGTAAATCGCTAATCTTAAGTTCCGCCAGTGATCAGCTCAGCTCCTTCTGCTCTGGTAGGTTCTTTTATCAGGTTCTGTAACACACACATAAACACACACATGCATATAAATGGCTATCTCCTGGCAAACTCTCTTAGATAATTAGCTCAGATGATGCAGTGGTAGCAATACATGCTTATAACATCTGGGTAGAATAAGTTAGGAAGGCCAATGTGGGGAGGTGTTCACTGTATATTATTCCAGTGTCATATTCCTGCTAAAGCTTAGAGAGGATCTCATGTCAAATGCTGTTGAAGTAATATGGCTAAGGTTCACCGCCATACCTAAAACCTATTGGCTGGAACTTTCATATAATATAATATATAATATAATAATATAGCCATTTAGCAGACAGCTTTTATCCAAAGCGACTTACAGTCATGGCGTGCGACACATTGTTTTGGTGGGTGGTCCCGGGGTTCGAACCCACTACATTGGCGACGCGCTGGTGCTCACCAGCTGAGCTACAGAGGACCAGAGCACAGAGGACCACCAACTGCTATATGCCACAGAGTGTATGGCCGAATATCCAAACATACACAATATTTGATTATACGTGAGGATAATTATTTAAATAGGCATGTTTTAATGAAAATGCTTCTGTCTACAAAATGTTATTAAATTATCTATGTTACACTGCTATATACAAGGACACATACATTGACATTATAATGTATTTATTAAACAGAAAAAACAGTTTTATGACCATTTTTATGAAGTGTACCCCATAACAATAAAATTTGTAGACACACTTTTCACATGTGTAGCTTGTTATTGTCCCAAATAATAGCAGCATTACCATTTAGAGTTTCCATGTGTAACAAGTGAAGTGATGGGATATTTCCTAATTAATGCAAGAAATGGAATTACAATTACAGAATTAAAGTTGGCTAAATGAGAAGAAGAAGGATACAATGATCAACCAACAGGTAGGCTGTTGTTTAATATGAATGGAGTTGTTGTAGATAAGGATGCGGGAGTGCAGCAAAATATACTCAATGTAGTTTTGCTAGCTAAAGCTAAGATTAAATGAAATTAACTTGGTAAATGTAGTTTTGAAATTGAATTTGACTTTCAGAAAGTTTTTGACAGGTCCAAAAAGTGAGGAAGATAAGTAGGAGGGAGAAAACCTTAATTTCCCTTAAATGTTAATTGTGCATGGAAAGGTCAGTTTAGTAAATGAAATGAAGCACAGCGAAAAAAGTTAGTATTCTCTCTCGAAAGAGGAGGCTGAGGAGAGGTGGGGGGAGGGGAGAGGAGGGGAGGCAGGTGCCTTTCCCTGATCTTCGGTAGCTTCCTCCCTCATTAAGCTCCCCCTAATTTGAAAGCAGGAGCAGGCTGGTCTGGTCAATGACCAGGCTAGACCAGGACAGACAGAGACACGACAAAAAAAACACACACACACACACACACACACACACACACACACACACACACACACACACACACACACACACCACACACACACACACACACACACACACACACACACACACACACACACACACACACACACACTCACACACTACACACTGACTCACTGCCCTGGACTGGAGCAACCATGAGCCATCACACTCTACATGGGCCAGACTCTACTGTCCACTAATGATTTACATTTTACATTTTAGTCATTTAGCAGACACTCTTATCCAGAGCCACTTACAGTTAGTGAGTGCATTTTCTACTCTGCCCCCCGTGGGAAAACAAACCCAACAACCCTGGCATTGCAAGTGCCATGCTCTACCAACTGAGCTACAGCTCTCCCCTCCCCCTTGGGAGTCACCAGTCAAAAAACCAACAAGTTGGAAATAAATACTCGTGGGGTTTGTCGTTCTAGTGTGGGCTGCAGGAGTTCTATTAAATATGTGTTGCTTCTATATTAGCCAATGAATGTTCTCCCAATTAGAGCAAACAAGTGTGTGCCAATTATGTCAGCCTCATTATATTTCAATAATGAACGTTTTATTGATCATAGTGGAGACCAATTAGAACCATGCCATAGAATGAGATGCGGGAGATGACGTTCAGAAAATGTTAGTATGGTGTACTAATGGCTAAGGTGTACTAATGATGGGGCTTCCAAATTGCTCTATGGGTCCTGGCCAAAAGGTTAGTGCACTCTATGGGAATAGGGTGCCATTTGGGACGCATCCCTAATTTCCACCCCCCAAAAGAGGAACAGTTAATTATTCACTCTTGACCTTTCATGCAGAAACCCTTATTGATTGATTACTCACTCCAGTAAGTTCTACTGGTCTCTGCTGATCACTGCTTATTAGACGTTACAGAATGTAAATTATTGTATTTGATGAAAATGACATATTTGATAGAAGATCATAATAAAAACATACATTTGGATACCAACTTGCAGTGAACAATTAAGTAAATGCACGGCTCAAAGTTGGTCACAGTTTATGACAGACTTCTTGCTTGTGTGCAAAACACATTTGAACATTAACCCAGTTAGGTAGAAAGTACAAAACAGGGAAAGAACCTCCAAAATATCTCAACTCCAATTCAAAAGAAGATTACAGTAACATTTCTACGGCTTGTGTAGCGGAAACAAATACATTATGGAAAACATTTGTTTTTAAGTAGATTCAAACTGCCACTCAACTATTTTCTTTTCCCCTGGTAAATTAAATAACTGGTTTGGAATTGCTACTATGGGCTCGGGAAACATGGCTGTGCACAATCGAGCAACAAAGATCCACATAAGGTGGGATTATGCCAGCAAAACTGTCTTTCTATTTCTCTTCTTTCTTCTGAGTCTAAGGAACATTACCCTGGCAGTTGGGCTGAAGAACAAAGGCCTCCTCAACAGTGTATCTTTGATTCCGAAGTAAATGCAACTTTCAACACAGGTTGAAACCATTCAGCTTTGCAAACATCGTCACTAATGCTCCCAAATTCCGATTATTGGGGTTGTTTTCCTCATGGGCAGCAAGTTGAGAAGGAGACAATTAGAGTGTGTTGTGGCCTCGACTGCGACCATTTCCACTGGAAATGTCTCAAGACTTCAGTCTTCACTGACTGAAGCTGCTAGGTTGAGGTAAAGAGTTTGAGATGGAGATGGAATTTCTCAGAGTGATTATAATTTAATTTGTCTGTTATCTACTTAATTATCAGCAGCCCCCATAGAGGGTAATTGACACAAAGGCTCGCCATATGTGTGGTTCTGTGAAAGACACCGTTAGATGAGGGCTAGTGTGGCCAGAATCCTCATGTCAGGATTCGTAAGCATTTCACTATAATGTCTGCACCTGTTGTATTCGGCGCATGTGACTAATAAAATGTGATTTGATTTGATTTGATTTGACAGTGATTACACACTCATCATCTGTAGGAGATTTATGGATGGCCTGCTACAGTTACAGCATGTTCATTTGGGGTCCTAGAGACTGGTGGAATCACTAATGACGTCAAGATAGATCAACAGATAGTGTAACTAGTTTTATTGAGCAATGGGCATTGATTGTGCAAAACAACTGTACCGAAAGGGTCTTTCTGTTGATTAGGAAGACTATACAATATTGTATGAGACGAAACAACTTTCAGAAACTGGTTCCCAGGTGTTGATCCTCCAATTAAAAGAACATATAGAAGTGATATTGCGGAATAAAGGTTTGATATAATATAATAATCATCAATCAATTATTTCGCATGAGACTGTTGTGATGTCACGAGAAGGCTGTGTCCTGGAGGGACGTCACATCTCCCCCTGAGGTGGCTGCAAACCCAGACAGCTATGGCTCCATCTGCTGGCGTATGGAGTCGGGAACTCCAACCCTCTGTAATCTTCCCACGCAGCTGAAACCAATCAGGGGCTGATGGGCTGGAGAGGTTTTGGAAGGGAAGGGACCTACGGTCTGGAGTGTGGGCTCGGGAAGAAGAGAATTGTGTTATAATTTCGTTAGTTGCCGAAGACCTTTAATAAAATACTTGTTTGGTTGAACCTGGACTCCTTGCACTACGGGGCAACCCCGCTGGAAGCGGTAGCCTCTCGTGGCATCACAGATGGTGGAGAATTCGGGCACGCTCAAGCGTTCAATAGTGCATGTCAGGGAGGAGGATACCGGTTTGATCACCCAGTTTTCCAAGTTGGCCGTAGGCTCCCGCCGACTGAAATGGGAGGACATATTGAAAGCCCTTGTTGCTGGCCAGCACGCCCAGATGCAAGCTCAAACGTGGCTCTCTTGAGGAGCAAAGAAAGCCAACCTTCTGAAGGCAGAGGAATTGCAGTTTGCAGAGACAGAGGGTGGTCCAAAATACCCGCCCAATAAAGGCAAGTGACTTTATATCTAAGATGAGCTACCGATGACATTGAGGCATACCTGCATGCATTTGAGGCCCACGGCCACTAGGGAAGCCTGGCCCAAGCAACAGATGGGTTAATCTGTTAGCCCCCTTTCTAACCGGGAAGCGCTGAATGCTGTCGGGACCTGGGCCCTGACCGTGTTACTGACTATGATGCCCTGAAGCTCTGAGATCCTCAGCAGATATGGACTCACAAAGTTTGATATGGCCCAGGCGCTTTCACGGCTCGACCTTCCAACCAGACCAACCTCCCTCGGGCGCAGATGCATGAACTTGTCCGAATCGCAAGGAAAATGGCTGGATCCGCAGAGGAATACAGCAGCGGCGGTGGTGGAGCGCCGTTGTGCTGGTGGATTGTTACCACGCGCCTGCCTTATGATGCAAAACGGTTCATCAGTCAACAGGCCTTGACCACGGCTGATCTCGGACCGTGAGCTGTAAAGTACCAGGCCACAAGGCGGAGATGCTGAATGCTTCCCGAAAAGACCCCAGGAGTGCGGCCCCACCACAAATGGGAAGAATCCGTCCAAAGGACCCCAAGGTCTCGAACCCAGCCACGTCAGGGACTTATCCCGGCTCCAGGACCGAACCAGGCGGGTCCAAGATACACCAGAGGGGGAAACTCGACAGTGTTACCGGGTGTGGGGAGATGGGACATATCTCCTGGCAGTGAACAGCCGATGAACCTATGCCCACTGGCGGAGTCCTCCAGCTCAGCACCCACACACCGTGTTGCCTCGTCTTGGGAGTCGAGATGAGCCCAGATCGACCCCACCTGCCCGGTAACTGTGAATCACCATGATGTGTAGGCCTTACTGGATTCTGTGCTGGGCCAATACCTGGTGCGTAAGGATTTGGTGGGCCCAACGTGTCTGACCCGGGGAAAGTCCTCCCCGGTTTCCCGTGTCCATGGGGACACAGAGAATACCCCATTACTGAACTTACAATGACCAGCACACGGGAACCATTTACACACGACGGCGGTGGTTGATTCCCTCCCGTCCCTGTCCTAATTGTGACGGACTGCCCAAGCCTTTTTACCCACTCTGGAGAGAGTCTCAGGAGAGGATAACCCGAGTACCTCGGAAACGGAGAGGCAAGACTCATCCTGGGAAGGCTTCGGTGCAATCCTCCGAAGGTTACTCACTCACGCCCGGGCTCCTGATAGGGATGGCAGGTGTCAGACCGACACAGAGACGGAGCTACAGAATCTGGACAAAGAACTGTCTGGTCTGAAGGGGACCGCTGAGAGGTATCGTTTGTTAAAGCAACAGTTAGACATGAAGACAGAAGAGTTAGATATCCTCAGGCTAACTCCAACATAGCTCCTTCCTAAGCAACAGGAGGAGCTGGAGAGTGCGCAGGACCATCGAGGAGTGTGAGAGACCCTGCGCAGTAGTAAGGAGGTCCAGAAGAAGGCAGAGGAGAAGTACAAGGTGTTGAGAACAAGATGAAGAATGCGAGGCAGAGAGAGAGAAGGAACTGAAAGCTGCTCAACAGAGCTAAACTCTGCTAAAACCAAGGCCTGATGCGTTCAGTAAGGAAACTCAAGGAGAGACAACAGGAGGCTGAGTCCCTGGTCCTAGAGTTGGAGGAGTTGAAGAGAGAGCAGTCTGTGGCAGCACCACGGCAATGCGGACGCCACCTCTCCCGGCGTGATGCCTTCTTCGCTGCCTTTACCCCACGAGGACGTCGGTCCCGAGAGGGGGATGTGTGATATCACGAGAGGCTGTGTTCCTGGAGGGACGTTACATCCCCTGAGGTGGCTGAAACCCAGGCAGCGCTATGGCTCCATCTGCTGGTATGGATGGAACTCCAACCCTCTGTGGCCAATCTTCCCACGCAGCTGAAACCAATCAGGGGCTGATGGGCTGGAGAGGTTTGGAAGGGAAGGGACACGGTCTGGAGTGTGGGCTCGGGAAGAAGAGAATTGTGTTATAATTTCGTTAGTTGCCGAAGACCTTTAATAAAATACTTGTTTTTGGGTTGAACCTGGACTCCTTGCACTAGGGCAACCTTCTCGCTGGAAGCGGTATGCCTCTTCGTGGCATCACACTGTATAAAGCATACAGCTGGACTTTGACACAGTGCTCATTTGACTAGCAATTCATTTTCTGATTGAAAATGGTATGTACACACACAGGTTACGTGGACCAATTTCTCCCCATTTCCTTTCTGCTGGCAGACATCTACTTTTCCTGTGATTATCTCTTCAGGCAGTGAATATTCCCAACAGTGAAGTCGGGAGAAGTGGAAGATCAACAAATCTCAAATTATAGTCACAGGGATATGCAATCAAAAAAAGTATCCAAACAATACACTCTTTATTAAAGTGAAAGGACTCTAACAACAGGCAAAATCAGGTGGGAACTCTCTGTTTTCCCTCTCTACACTCACTCCCATGGAGGCTTAGACACAGAAAAAATGTGAGAATTTTTCCATCCCATTCAAAAGACAGCAAGTGGCCATGTCGGTTTTCGATGTGTTTGACAGGTGCAATTTTCTCGTTTTAATTGATTTTTTTTTTTTTTTGTGTCAGGCATGTGGTTTTCTCCATGTGTTGCTGTGATGAAGTGTAACGTCGGACTGTCGTCTTCCCACTGAGTTGCGCAGCAGGTCTCAAAGCGGCTCATGGTAAACGACTGAAAGGCCGCAGTTTGAGTTCGGAGTACTGAAGACACTCCAAACAAGGACCCTTCTAAAGGAGGGCTCCATCCATTTTCATTTTTAATCATGACAGTTTCATCAAGGATCAAGGAGTTTCTTAGCTCCAACTCTTGAAAGGTGGAAAGTGATGGTTTGATGCAGTTTTAGGGGATTGAATTGCAGGTAACTCTCAAAACAGATTATGGAAGAATATGTGGCTGCTTCCTTAGCGTGTACCAACATACCAGGTGCGAACTTGGGACCTCTGCCTCCCACAAACACACGTGACTTAAGTGTCTTAGTTAATCGCGCATACCCCTCAAAAGTTAGCTAAATGAGGCACATAAGCAGGAAACTTAAGGCTGAGTATGCAAATGACTGGTTGCTGAAATGTGTAAAAAATGATAAACATTTTTGTTTGGTATGTTTGAATAAACCAAAGAAAAAATACATATTTCATTTTTAAACCAGGAGGCACATGTCATGACAGATGAACAATTTTAATGACATCATCTATGCAGACTCTTTATCCCGTTAGTAGGAATTAACTGGAGTGTGTACACATATGTCTCTCTTTCCGTTTATTCTGTCTGTCTCTGCATAAATAATACAACACTTGAAATATTAATAAAGGTGCACTTTTTCTCCCTCAATCAACACTAATAAAGTATATCAAGTGAGTGGAAACAGGTGGCAGAAAAGCCCAGGCCCATGGATTCAGATAGTTGCTATAAAAATATATTTCAGCAATCAGCTATTTCTAGAGTTGATTTTGTCAGTCTGCCAAATTGTCAATCCAAAATTATATAAAAACCAACAGAAGGTACTTTTTTTTATTTTTTATTTTTACATTCATTCTGCGTTATTATTTCCTTTACAGGTTCATATATTTTCCCACATTTCGTAGACTAAACTGTAGGGATCCTGGCTAATCTAGAGTAGATCACTCAGACATAATCCAAACAGATCTTTTGACTCCAAACTAACACCTCAGAATCTCACGGAGTGTCATATATGGCGACAGACTGAAAGGCGACAAACCAAGGGTGACAGATTCCAAAATCACATTAAACTAAATGAGAAATGATTAAATAAATTGATTAATTTTGGGGCGTTGGGGGATGGAGTTGGCAAAGCTGGAATGACTTGGCGTGACATTACATTTGTATTTTCAAAAATGTGGAAGGAATTTCAATGTGTGTGCACACCTGAACAGTTAAATTACGGCTGAATATGTAAAAGTGGGGATTAGGGGAAGTTAACAAGAGGAATGGAGGGATCTCATAGACATGGACACTACACTGTGCAGCAACTGTCTGTCTGAGCAAGTGGATATATAACTCTATAGGATAATGTGTTGTGTGTGTGTGTGTGTGTGTGTGTGTGTGTGTGTGTGTGTGTGTGTGTGTGTGTGTGTGTAATGGATGTCATTAATGTGTGTTATGTGTGTGTGTGTGTGCGTGCGTGTACGTGCGTGCGTGCGTGCGTGCGTGCGTGCGTGTGCGGTAATAATGTGTGTGTGTGTGTGTGGCGCTTGCACAGCCATACAGTGCCTTCAGATAATTCACACCCATGATGACTTTTTCCAAATTTTGTTGCGTTACAGCCTGAATTTAAAATTGATTACATTGAGATTTTGTGTTACTATTTAATTACACACAATACCCCATAATGTCAAAGTGGAATTATGTTTTTAGGCATTTTTACAAATTCATTAAACATGAAAAGCTGAAATCTCTTCAGTCAATAAGTATTCAACCATTTATTATGTAGACCTAAATATGTTCAGGTTAAAATGTGTAACAGTCATAATAAGTTGCTTGGATTCACTCTGTTTGTAATATTATTGTTTAACATGATTTCTGAATGACTACATCATCTCTGTAACCCACACATACAATTATCTTTAAGGTCCTCAGTCGAGGCAGTGAATTTCAAACACAGATTCAACCACACATACCATGGAGGTTTTCCAATGCTGCCCTGCTTAAAATTATTATTGATAGATGGGTAAAAATAAAAAAGCAGACATTGAATATTCCTTTGTGAGCATGGTGCAATTCGTGAAGTACACTTTGGATGGTGTATCAATACACCCAGTCACTTCAAGATATAGTCATCCTTCCTAAATCAGTTGCCGGAGAGGAATGAAACTGCTCAGCGATTTCACCATGAAGACCAATGGTGACATTAAAACAGTTGATTTATTGGCTGTGATAGGAGAGAAAACTGAGGATGGATCAACAACATTGTAGTTATTTACAATACTAACTAAATGACTGATTGAAAAGAAGGAAGCATAACAGAATAAAACTATTCCAAACTTATGCATCCTGTTTGCAATATGGCACTAAGAAGTAAAACTGCAAAAAATGCTGGCAAAAGAAAGTAGCTTCATGTCCTGAATACAAGCGTTATGTTTGGGGAAAATACAACACTTAACACATTCCTATTTTCAAAGCATGAGTGGTGGCTGCATCATGTTATGGGTATGCCAAATAGAGCTAAGCAAAAGACAAATACCTAAAGGAAAACCTGGTTCAGTCTGCTTTCCAACATACCTGTGAGACAAATTCACCTTTCAGCAGGACATTACCTAAAACCTAGGAGCAAATATACACTGGGTTGCTTACCAAGGCGACATTGAGATGTTCCTGAGTGGCCTGAATTACAGTTGACTTAAATCAGCATTAAAAATGCCCAGAAGATGTATGTCTGGCAAAGATCAACAACCAACTTGACAAGGCTTAGACATCATGTACATGATTATCAGGTGATTAAACTCTTAAGGAACCTACCGAAAAGAACTTGTAGCTATAATCACTGCCAAAGGTGTTTCTATACGTGTTGACTCAGGGTGTGAATACTTTTGTAAATTTATTATTTATGTATTTCATTATCAATAAATGTGCAGATATTCCTAAAGCATGTTTTCACTTTGTCATTATGGGATATTGTGTGTGCCACATTAAAATGTAGAAAATGTCATGTGAATTGTAGATACTTTGTCAGAGAGCACTGTCACGTGCATGCACATACACTTGCATGTTTGTGTGCGTCCTATGTGTGCCTTCGTGTGCATGTGCTTTTATACGATGCCATATCCAATATCCACTTGCGGCCAAACTTCAGCATCTGCTTCAGAAACTTAGCCAGGTTAGGCTAAAATGTCCTAGTTCTGGGTAAAGTTCATGATGCCATTGACCTTAACAAGAGCCCGGGACTAGTGGAAGCAAAATAGCCTGTTCCCAAATATCCACCACCATATTTTACAGTAGGTATGGGGTTATTTTTTACTTATGCATCCTTATTTTGACACAACATTTTTGATTTTAAACAGCCACATCTTGCCATAATTTACCATGAATACCTTGATCAAAGTGTTTGTCCTGCAACATGTAATAGACATCACGTTGAAATTGTGACTAATAGTTTCATGGGCCATATTGCCTTGTGTTGTCAAATCGACACATTAATTAAAATACCATTATTGCCTTTGTACTGTTATCAAGCACTTGGCAATGCTCTTGATGTCTAGGTTTCTGATGGTTTCATCATTTGACCAAGTGGTTGGTAATTTAATTTTATTTTGTTGATATAAAATAAAAGCTGTTACCGTGTTTACAACACATATGCTTTATGTTCCATAGGTGTAACAAAGGCCCTCCACAAATACAATTGATTGAACACTTGATTGTTAATATTTTTTTCTACAGTAAGCCCAAACTAATGAAACACTAGTATTAATTTAAATATTCTTTTTGTATTTTAATGTTACCTAAAACTGTTCATAAACTTTTGGCCAAATAATTATTTTAGCGATAATAATTACACTGCTAGAATGTTGCAGTCAGAATGACTGCTCATTGAAAGCAGAGGACTCCTCTAGGCCTAGTGATTTCTAGATGTTA
Source organism: Coregonus clupeaformis (assembly GCF_020615455.1). Taxonomy (NCBI): domain Eukaryota; kingdom Metazoa; phylum Chordata; class Actinopteri; order Salmoniformes; family Salmonidae; genus Coregonus; species Coregonus clupeaformis. The sequence continues at coordinate 13,110 of NW_025539302.1, forward strand.
ATGTGTTTCTGGAAGACTGTAGCTATGGGGGGATAGATATAACGTCGAAAAAAATAAAAGTAAATAAAACAGAAAGCAAGTCACTTAACTAGAGTTGATGTCCAATACCGTGAAATCTAATTTGGCACAAAAAAAAAAATCCCCATCAAAATCTGTTAATGTTTAAGATAGAGATATATATTTTTTGCATGGACATGTCTCATCCACCGCATCCGCCGATGTGGGCCATTCCGCATCTGCGGTGGAAGTTAACCAGAGCTACAGTGGTGTTTGTCAGACCAGGAGACATCCCGAAATCAGTCTTCTCACAAAAACATTTTGTAAGCGTCGAGCAGTTTGGCCTACAAACTAAATATCTATGAAAAGATAAGACTCTCACGAACATGTTGCTATTCTCTGTGCTCTACGACAGGACTCATCTGAAGTGAATGCGACGATCAGCCAACTTCTGTCTATGGGGATCAGAACAGTTTGGCCTATACATAATACTGACCCCACTATTGAAAGGTGAGACTCTCCTGGCTCTTAGCATGTTGATTTGTTTGCTCTTGGGGCCCTTTAAGCCCACA
>NW_025539303.1:0-13685 GCF_020615455.1 Coregonus clupeaformis
TGTACTGGCTTAAGCAGGGGGGACACGTCTCGCACTGCAGGATTTGAGTCCCTGGCGGCGTAGTGTGTTACTGATGGTAGGCTTTGTTACTTTGGTCCCAGCTCTCTGCAGGTCATTCACTAGGTCCCCCGTGTGGTTCTGGGATTTTTGCTCACCGTTCTTGTGATCATTTTGACCCCACGGGGTGAGATCTTGCGTGGAGCCCCAGATCGAGGGAGATTATCAGTGGTCTTGTATGTCTTCCATTTCCTAATAATTGCTCCCACAGTTGATTTCTTCAAACCAAGCTGCTTACCTATTGCAGATTCAGTCTTCCCAGCCTGGTGCAGGTCTACAATTTTGTTTTTGGTGTCCTTTGACAGCTCTTTGGTCTTGGCCATTGTGGAGTTTGGAGTGTGACTGTTTGAGGTTGTGGACAGGTGTCTTTTATACTGATAACAAGTTCAAACAGGTGCCATTAATACAGGTAACGAGTGGAGGACAGAGGAGCCTCTTAAAGAAGAAGTTACAGGTCTGTGAGAGCCAGAAATCTTGCTTGTTTGTAGGTGACCAAATACTTATTTTCCACCATAATTTGCAAATAAATTCATTAAAAATCCTACAATGGGATTTTCTGGAATTTTTTTTCTCAATTTGTCTGTCATAGTTGACGTGTACCTATGATGAAAATTACAGGCCTCTCTCATCTTTTTAAGTGGGAGAACTTGCACAATTAGTGGCTGACTAAATACTTTTTTCCCCACTGTATGTGTATTTATACTACCACAGTACCCAACCCTCTGATATGTGTATTTATACGACCACAGTACCCAACCCTCTGATATGTGTATTTATACTACCACAGTACCCAACCCTCTGATATGTGTATTTATACTACCACAGTACCCAACCCTCTGATATGTGTATCTATACGACCACAGTACCCAACCCTCTGATATGTGTATTTATACTACCACAGTACCCAACCCTCTGATATGTGTATTTATACTACCACAGTACCCAACCCTCTGATATGTGTATTTATACTACCACAGTACCCAACCCTCTGATATGTGTATATATACTACCACAGTACCCAACCCTCTGATATGTGTATTTATACTACCACAGTACCCAACCCTCTGATATGTGTATTTATACTACCACAGTACCCAACCCTCTGATATGTGTATTTATACTACCACAGTACCCAACCCTCTGATATGTGTATTTATACTACCACAGTACCCAACCAGGAGCTGCCTACAGTGCTCACAGTTCATCACTGTCCTTGCCCTTGTGGGGTGAAGACCAGAAGAGGGTGATGTCCTTCCTGCCTCCAAGACCAGAAGAGGGTGATGTATTGTCCAGAAATGACCTCATTGGACAGAAAGGGGCACTCCTCCCCACACTCATGAGTAAACACATATGTTTCCCTGAAACAAAGGATTTCTGTATTTTCATGAAATAAGACATTGATTCATAGTATATCATACGTCCCACAAGCCAACATTCAAGGCAACACTTTATGTAAATAATTAGCAAATAAATGTCCACACCTTTAAATCCCAAATAGAAAGGTAATTTTACATGAAGTAAAATTGTGTAACCTGCTTCAGCTCTTTAAAACTGTTATGGTAGTTGAAGTTAAAAATGTTTTACTTTAGCAAAGCAGTCACTTTAAATATTATACATGAAGGTAGGGTAGCCTGGGGAACATAGTAACACAGGGTCAGTTGTAACCGCTAAATAACTCCAATTAGAAACCACTTAAAGCTCTTATTCAAGGTGCTAATGCTTGGTTAGTGTCTCTACATGCCCAAGAGGTTTTGTTTAAATCCATTAATTACTTTTAGTTTTATTGACATAAAAAGTGATTTGAGGCCCTAAAGTAAATATACTTGCCGCCTCTCCTTTTATTTATTTATTATTGACCTGTGTAACATTTGCCTACTGGGTCTATTGTAACATTTAACTTAAATAACATTTTCATAATAAGCAAAAGCCTAAAAGTGTTACTTTGTTCCCCAGTCTCCCCTACTCTTACTGAGAAAAGGCCTCCTCAACTGGAGAATCTACAGCTGCTGAGGTGTTAATCAGCCCAGTGCTGCTCTGACCACAGTGTTGTTATTAAACACATTTTCTAACACTACATACACAGCCTTGTCAACTCTAACTGTGAACTACTTCTATTACTGGAAATAAACTCAGCAGTGTTCAGACTACAGAATACACCAAGCTAAACAACACATAGAAATGAAACATCCATTATATGCCATCTTCTGGTTTCCAGTTAGTGTGTTAGAGGCAAAATCATAGGTGGAAAGTTGATTGACATTTGATTGCTTCCTCCATTTCATTCAGTTGTTTACATCTTCCTCAATTTGATTCAGTTGTAAACATCTTCCTCCATTTCATTCAGTTGTATACATCTTCCTCCATTTCATTCAGTTGTATACATCTTCCTCCATTTCATTCAGATGTACACATCTTCCTCCATTTCATTCAGATGTACACATCTTCCTCCATTTCATTCAGTTGTACACATCTTCCTCCATTTCATTCAGTTGTATACATCTTCCTCCATTTCATTCAGTTGTGTACATCTTCCTCCATTTCATTCAGTTGTAAACGTCTTCCTCCATATCATTCAGATGTATACATCTTCCTCCATTTCATTCAGATGTATACATATTTGTAATGAATGTGAGGCCTTTATGAGACGTCATACTAAATATTTTGACTTGCTGGTCAAGGGAAATGCAAGTGTTACTTCTTTGAGTTGCTGAGTCAGAGGCGCTAGGCCTTGTGGGATATTAATGAATGTGAACTCAGCAACCGTAATTCCAAAACAGTCCCACTGTTGTAATAGTGTGATGCGTAACTTCTGACCCACGCTATGCTGAGTAAAGTAAAGGTTTTCTACCAAAACCAAAGTGTGGATGCATTCACTTTTTAGAGCAGTCTCCCCCCTTTTTATTCCTTCATTACAGATTGAGGTAGACATGTCACATGTATGATTTCCAGGTATAAAAGAGAGGAAGCCATACCAGAGTTGGAGGTACAGCGCATTCAGAAAGTATTCTTCCCTTTTTTCACATTTTGTTACGTTACAGCCTTATTCTAAAATGGATAAAATAACTTTTTTCTCCCTCAATCTACACACAATACCCCATAATGACAACGTGAAAACAGGTTTAGAAATTTTAGCAAATGTATTAAAAATAAAAAAACTGAAATACCTTATTTACATAAGTATTCAGACCCTTTGCTATGAGACTCGAAATTGAGCTCAGCTGCATCCTGTTTCCATTGATCATCCTTGAGATGTTTCTACAACTTGATTGGAGTCCACCTGTGGTAAATTCAATTGATTGGACATGATTTGGAAAGGCACACACGTGTTTCTATAAGGTCCAACAGTTGACAGTGCATGTCAGAGCAAAAACCAAGCCATGAGGTCGAAGGAACTGTCCGTAGAGCTCCGAGATAGGATTGTGTTGAGGCACAGATCCGGGGAAGGATACCAAAAAATGTCTGCAGCATTGAAGGTCCCCAAGAACACAGTGGCCTCCATCATTCTTAATTGGAAGAAGTTTGGAACCACCAAGACTCTTCCTAGAGCTGGCCGCCCGGCCAAACTGAGCAATCGGGGGAGAAGGGCCTTGGTCAGGGAGGTGACCAAGAACCCGATGGTCATTTTGACAGAGCTCCAGAGTTCCTCTGTGGAGATGGGAGAACCTTCCAGAAGAACAACCATCTCTGCAGCACTCCACCAATCAGGCTTTTATGGTAGAGTGGCCAGACAAAAGCCACTTCTCAGTAAAAGGCACATGACAGTCCGCTTGGAGTTTGCCAAAAGGCACCTAAATGACTCTCAGACCATGAGAAACAAGATTATCTGGTCTAATGAAACCAATGTTAAACTCTTTGGCCTGAATGCCAAGCGTCACGTCTGGAGGAAACCTGACACCACCCTACGGTGAAGCATGGTGGTGGCAGCATCATGCTGTGTGGATGTTTTTTCAGCGGCAGGGACTGGGAGACTAGTCAGGATCGAGGGAAAGATGAACGGAGCAAAGTACAGAGAGATCCTTGATGACAACCTGCTCCAGAGCACTCAGGACCTCACACTGGGGCGAAGATTCACCTTCCAACAGGACAACGACCCTAAGCACACAGCCAATACAACCCAGGAGTGGCTTTGGGACAAGTCTCTGAATGTCCTTGCGTGGCCCAGCCAGAGCCCGGACTTGAACCCTATCGAACATCTCTGGAGAGACCTGAAAATAGCTGTGCAGCGACGCTCCCCATCCACCCTGACAGAGCTTGAGAGGATCTGCAGAGAAGAATGGGAGAAACTCCCCAAATACAAATCAAATCAAATTTTATTGGCCACATGCGCCGAATACAACAGGTGCAGACATTACAGTGAAATGCTTACTTACAGCCCTTAACCAACAGTGCATTTACTTTTAATAAAAAAGTAAAATAAAACAACAAAAAAGTGTTGAGAAAAAAAGAGCAGAAGTAAAATAAAATAACAGTAGGGAGGCTATATATATACAGGGGGGTACCGATGCAGAGTCAATGTGTGGGGGCACCGGCTAGTTGAGGTAATATGTACATGTGGTAGAGTTAAAGTGACTATGCATAAATAATTAACAGAGTAGCAGCAGCGTAAAAAGATGGGGTGGGGGGTGGGTGGGCAGTGCAAATAGTCAGGGTAGCCATGCTTAGCTGTTCAGGAGTCTTATGGCTTGGGGGTAGAAGCTGTTGAGAAGTCTTTTGGACCTAGACTTGGCACTCCGGTACCGCTTGCCGTGCGGTAGCAGAGAGAACAGTCTATGACTAGGGTGGCTGGAGTCTTTGACAATTTTGAGGGCCTTCCTCTGACACCGCCTGGTATAGAGGTCCTGGATGGCAGGAAGCTTGGCCCCAGTGATGTACTGGGCCGTACGCACTACCTTCTGTAGTGCCTTGCGTTCGGAGGCCAAGCAGGTGGTGATGCAACCAGTCAGGATGCTCTCGATGGTGCAGCTGTATAATTTTTTGAGGATCTGAGGACCAATGCCAAATATTTTCAGTCTCCTGAGGGGGAATAGGCTGTGCCAAGCTTGTAGCGTCATACCCAAGAAGACTTGAGGCTGTAATCGCTGCCAAAGGCGCTTCAACAAAGTACTGAGTAAAGGGTCTGAATACTTATGTAAATGTGATATTTCAGTTTTCTATTTTTTATACATTCGCAGAGATTATGGGGTATTGTGCGTAGATTGATGAGGGAAAACAACAATGTAATCCATTTTAGAATAAGGCTGTAACGTGACAAAATGTGTAAAAAGTCAAAGGGGTCTGAATACTTTCCGAATGCACTGTAAGTTGAATCAGGTGTCTTAATGCTGGGCTGGAACAGAACCCTGCACCCAGCAGACCTCCAAAAGCAGGGTAATGGGTTTATACATATTCTGTGTTTTTTTGTATACAACATTTGCTAACATAGGTACCCATATAACCACCAGAATCACAAGGATGTTCCCTTATTCTTTTAGGACATTCATTGGGACCTCTTCATCTGCAGACGGGGTAAGTGTGTGGCAAGCACTGCAACGCTGCTGGGTTTTTCATTCTCAACAGTTTACCGTGGGTATCAAGAATGGTCCACCACCAAAAGGACATCCACCCAACTTGACACAACTGTGGGAAGCATTGGAGTCAACATGCTTTCGACACCTTGTACAGACCATGACTCGAGGAATTGAGGCTGTTCTGAGGGCAAAAGGGGGTGCAACTCAATATTAGGAAGGTGTACAACCCTCTTTACAGTACCATCAGAAATATACAACATTTCAAAACATATTTAAATAAATACACATGAACGTACTTACGACTTTTAACATTTCATCGTTTTTGTAAGAGACTCTCAGATTCCGCTGTCCTTCGTGATACACGGTATGTAGCTTTAAAGCGCAGGTACGACTCCAGGCACCTGATAGCCACGTCATCCACCTCAGGGTCAAACTTGTTAGCGATGAGGTGGTGATGCTGTAGGAGCCACCGGAGATCTCCAGCCCCGTAGACACAAATGGCCCTCCTGGAGACACCCGAGCAGGGTGGATATGGGGCTCCTTTCCTCACATCTCCTTCCAGGTAATGCCACTTCACGATGCGGGCAATGGCGTTCATGTCTGATTCATGGTACTTGATGTGGGAAGGGTTAGATCCTGGCACAGAGGGCATGCGCTGCAGGGTGGCCCACAGGTGTTCATCGGGACTGTAGGTGTCCTTCTCCCACTCCAACAGCGCCCGGACCTCCTGAGACTCCATCACGTGACGGACAAAGGCCCTGGAGACCAGGAAGTAGGCGTTGCCAGAGAACATGGGGGTGCTGATTGGAGGAGGGCTCTTTCTAACGTTCGTCTTGACCACCATGTTGCTGGTGATTTTGTGGTGGAACTGCCATCTGCTGTTTTTATAGTCGTTGGTGGTCTCTGACTCCATGCTGTTTCTCCCGTTCTGCAGCTTGAGGGCCTGAACCATCTCAGCGTTGGTCTTAATGGGGAAGTCTGATCCACAGGTGTTGATCAGGTACCTCCACTGGACAGGTGACTTCAGGAGATCCTCCATACAGTTCAGATCAGCCTGCACTCTGGACCAGGAGGCGTAGACCACACTCTCTAACTTACTGGCCACAAACACATTAGGCAGACAAGACACGATAGCCCTCACTGCCGTCCTGAAGTCCTCAGATGACTTCTGGTCGATGTGGACGCAGTACACGTTCTGAGGAGTGTACACGGCACGCAAGAGCCGCTCAAACATCTCGATCCTCTCGTGGACGACCATGGAGTAGGCGATGGGGAACTCCTTCTCCTCCTGGCTGAGAGGAAGGGTGATAAACCCTCTTTCTGTAACGTACCTCTGACAGTCCTGAGTCACATTGTGGTAGAACGCCTCTGACAACGGCTGCTGCTTCTTCTTGGTCTTCAGCAGGAGGCTGAGCTGCTCCCTCTCCAGACCCTCCAGGTCTCCCTGGATGATGGCTGAGCAGGCCGGCAGGTCGGCAGCGTAGCCCAGGGGCAGGAGGTCCAGAGCGGGGAGAGGACTCCTGTCAGAGCCCGTCGGGCGTCTGAGAGCGGCCCACAGGAGCAGAGAGACGGATCCACTCAGTAGGATCAGAGATAAGTTCCTGAAGAATCTCTGAGACCCGGACAACCGAACACAAGCCATGACTTGTCGGGTATTATCTTTCTATGTCAGGGTTCTCCTCAAAGAATGTAAGAGTTGCGCTGCGCCACCTTGTGGACTGGCTGCTCCACTGTGATTTTTTAAACTTAATTTGTTATCATTTAAGGCACCACACCCTAATAGAGTATTTCTTTGCTTTAGATTGCAGGAAATGTCCTCCATCCCGCTGTACTCAGTAGCACCACCTTGTTAAAAAAAATCATTGAACCCTGTATGTGGTATTTTCTTTGTGGTATTAGTATCTATTAACACCACAGCTAAGGAGCAGGAGTTGCACACGGCTGATCAACAGAAGGATGTGTCTCAGCAGCAGCTCACAGCTTAAATAGACACACGCTTCTCACACGCCTCAGTTGAAAAGGAAGAGGTGTGATCATTGACTCTAGTGGGCGTGGTCTATGGACATGGCGTATACACTCTAGTGGGTGTGGCTTTACTGTATACACTCTATGGGCGTGGCAGACCAGGGATGAAAAGCTCTGTAGCAGCCAAGTTGTGGTTTTCCCTGTATGTGGCTTGTTTCCTGGTCAGCGTTGTGACACATGCCGGGCGTGAAGTCCTAACATGGCTGAGCCTCTCACGTTAAACAACCGTCTTTCCTCTAGTTTTGAGCTGTGGTTCAAAGCAGCCTCATAAACTTGTTCAGTCAGAAATATCTAGCCGACACATTTTCATCACAAAAGAAAACAAGCTGCATTATACTCAAAATTAGTTGCTATTATCTCTCTGTCCTCATAATTCACCTAGGGACTGGAACTGGAGATTATTTTCATAATGTCCTCCCAGTAAATGACCTGCCCTATCCAGTAGCCTACACTCTCCCTTTACTGACAACTGAAGCTGCAATTTCACCCTCTTCCAAAGCGGTTATCTATAAATGCATGTAGCGCTTGTGTTTTTTAATTTTCAATGATAAATACATCAAAAGATAGCTAGCTGATAGGAAGTTAGCTGATTATATTTAATTCACTTAGCTAGCTATATACAAGTCAAGTTAGCTAACGTTAGCTAGCTATGGCAGCTCATTTGAGTTACCTAAAGTAGGCCACTGTGTAGGCTAACTATTTAGTTAGCTAATAGCACCTTTTTTTTTTATGAAGTTACTTACTTGAATATGTTCTCATACTGCCTCAGTTTTATGGGATCCTAATGGACATTCTTCCTTTATTTTCTCTGTGGTAGCAAAGCACAGCCAGCCATGTGTGGACCATTGGAGATGGCATACAGCCATCCCTCTTACATTTTAGTCATTTAGCAGACGCTCTTATCCAGAGCGACTTACAGTTAGTGAATGCATACATGTTTTTTTTTAATGTTTTTTTTTCCCCCATACTGGCCCCCCCGTGGGAAACGAACCCACATCCCTGCCAGCCAAACACTCCCCTACCTTGGACGACGCTGGACCAATTGTGCGCCGCCCATGGGTCTCCCGGTCACGGCCGGCTGCAACAGAGCCTGGACTCGAACCAGGATCTCTAGCAGTGCCTTAGACCACTGCACCACTCGGGAGTCATTGGGTTCTCAGTTGAAGATATGGATCACAGCTGGCTCAATGTGAACTAAAATCCCGACGCTCTGTTTTAACATTTAGAAGAGTTAATAATCCTCCCTTGCGATACGGTTTTGGAAACCTTTGGAACTTAATTTTTCTAACACAAAAGATACAGTTGCTTTCAGCAGGCGACGTAAAACACTTCCACCTTACGCTCACTCTTCCATTGCAGCGCAACTGGGGAGGAAGTAGTTGTTATTCAGAACAGTGTGCAGCTGTGCTAAATCTGAGCACAGTAAGTGTATTTTTAGTATTAGATAACTAAGAAAATTAAGTTCCAAATGTTTCCAAAACCTTATCGAAAGCGAGGCGTATTAACGTTCAGACAGAGCATTGGGACAGCAGATAGGTTTGTGAATAGACTGTATACAGTGTCTTCAGAAAGTATTCACACCCCTCGACTTTTTCCAAATCACACACAATAACCCATAATGTCAAAGTGGAATTATGATTTTAGAAATGTTCATAAATTCATAAAAAAATTAAAAGCTGAAATGTCTTGAGTCAATAAGTATTCATGGCAAGCCTAAATAAGTTCTGGAGTAAAAATGTGCTTAACAAGTCAAATAATAAGCTGCAGGGACTCACTGTGTGCAATAATTGTGTTTAACATGATTTTTGAATGACTACCTCATTTCTGTACCCCACACATACAATTATCTGTAAGGTCCATCAGTCGAGCAGTGAATTTCAAACACAGATTCAACCACAAAGACCTGGGAGGTTTTCCAATGCCTCACAAAGAAGGGCACCTATTGGTAGATGGGTAAAAATTAAAAATAATAGTGAAGTTATTAATTACACTTTGGATGGTGTATCAATACACCCAGTCACTACAAAAGATACAGGCGTCCTTCTTAACCGCTCAGGGATTTTACCATGAGGCCAATGGTGACATTAAAACAGTTAGAATGTAATGGCTGTGATAGGAGAACTGAGGATGGATCAACCTGTACAGAATAAAATATTCCAAAACATGCATCCCATTAGCAATAAGGCACTAAAGTAAAACTGAAAAAATGTGTCAAAGAAATTAACTTTATGTCCTGAATACAAAGCGTTATGTTTGGGGCAAATCCAACACAACACATCACTGAGTACCACTCTTCATATTTTCAAGCATGGTGGTGGCTGCATCATGTTATGGGTATGCTTGTCATCGGCAAGGACTAGGACGTTTTTTAGGATAAAAAGAAAACGGAATAGAGATAAGCACAGGCAAAATCCTAGAGGAAAACCTGGTTCAGTCTGCTTTCCAACAGTCACTGGGGGTGTTTCTCGAAATGCATACTACCGTGCTCCGAGCACGCAAATTCGAGCACGGTAGGGTCGGAGTACGAGTCCAAATTAAAATTAATGTGAAACGGAGCATGGAGGGCACTTCTCGAATGCATACTCAGTTTGTACATATTTTGAAGCATGCGTCGAGGCTTCAACGGAAAGTATGCAAATAAATATTATTTAAATATGACGCAACAACAAACTATTACGCACATTTTCTTGAAATCAATGGTGGCGAGAGCTGAAGCGAGAGAAAATACTTCTCCAACTTCGGAATTAAAATGTTGTCTATTCACATCTCATATGTTGCCTGACTACAATATTTTATCTTGATAAGTTAATAAATACATGCTGTGTTAATTTTGGCACGGTTACCTGCCTACAATACCCATAAACAGCAAGCCCATAGTAAGTCATTAGGGCTAACTGGCTAGCTACTAGCTACTGTTAGCTAGCCAGATAGCCACGAAGAATCGTTAGCTAGCTACCCAGCAAGAATTGATATATACCTTGGATAACGTTGGTTTTAGGTCATTTTTGCCTGTTATACTATCTGGTTAGCTACACTATTTTACGATTCACATATAGCTAGCTGATAATTATGAAGTAAAACGTTTGCTTTGTGTACATCTTGTTTCGTCTCTATTGCCATTGTCCTGGCTAGAAGGAGGAAGGTTCGGTGAATGGGTAAGTCCATAGTAAGTCAATAGGGCTAACTAAAACTAAAAAATTATGTATGCACTAACTGTAAGTCGCTCTGGATAAGAGCGTCCGCTAAATATTTGTCGTGACTTCCGTCTCGCTTCCGCATTGTCTCCGTGCTGCTCTGCTGTTTGTTGCTACTTGGCTACCTAACAAACTATTCACGTTTTACTTTTAATAAACGTTTAATCAATCTCTGTGTTCAACAAATTTACCAACTTTTTAGTTTTGTCCTCACTCATCTTTTTTCGTTAAACTTTTTCACCCCGGACGTTTATCCCGAGACAGAAGAGTCAGAAGAGTCTTTTTCCTGTGCGTTTTAGCTGCCAACTTTACGTTATTTTCCTTTTTTCCATCGCAACTTTTTTCCCTTATTCAACTTTTTCACTCCGGACGCTTTATCTGGACATGGTTCATCAACATCTTCAACAGCCGAAGCTAAGTAGTAACATTAACATGATGTCTTCTAATTGCAGTCGCTGTACTCATAATATACAGGAGAATTCTCGCCTTACGGCGAGAATAGCTGTGCTACAAGCCCAGCTTCAGACGCAATCGTTAGGCAAGGGTAATATCAGTGTAGGAAAGGAAGAAACAGCGTCTGTGCCACCAGTAAGTACAGACAGTAATGTTAGTATAAATCCCCCCGCACAGTCCCCGCGAGCCGGACAACTTTCTCATGGCTTCTGGAGGGAAATACTGTTGGAATGCTCAACCGGTGTCGCTCATTCAGCCGACAGAAACCTTCAACCGGTTTTCCCCATTATGTAGCGAGTCGGAGTCTGAGTCTGAGTCTTCTCTAGTCTCTACTCCTCCCGTTACGGGGTCTGAGACTCCGACGGCTCCCACCATTAGCTCTGACAAATTGAAAACCCTAGTCATTGGCGACTCCATTACCCGCAGTATTAGACTTAAAACGAATCACCCAGCGATCATACACTGTTTACCAGGGGGCAGGGCTACCGACGTTAAGGCTAATCTAAAGATGGTGCTGGCTAAAGCTAAAACTGGCGAGTGTAGAGAGTATAGAGATATTGTTATCCACGTCGGCACCAACGATGTTAGGATGAAACAGTCAGAGGTCACCAAGTGCAACATAGCTTCAGCGTGTAAATCAGCTAGAAAGATGTGTCGGCATCGAGTAATTGTCTCTGGGCCCCCTCCCAGTTAGGGGAAGTGACGAGCTCTACAGCAGAGTCTCAGCACTCAATCGCTGGTTGAAAACTGTTTTCTGCCCCTCCCAAAAGATAACATTTGTGGATAATTGGCCCTCTTTCTGGGACTCACCCACAAACAGGATCAAGCCTGACCTGCTGAGGAGTGACGGACTCCATCCTAACTGGAGGGGTGCTCTCCTCTTATCTACCAACATAGATAGGGCTCTAACTCCTCTAGCCCCACAGTGAAATAGGGTGCAGGCCAGGCAGCAGGCTGTTAGCCAACCTGCCAGCTTAGTGGAGTCTGCCAATAGCATAGTCAGTGTAGTCAGCTCAGCCATACCCATTGAGACTGTGTCTGTGCCTCGACCTAGGTTGGGCAAAACTAAACATGGTGGTGTTCACCCTAGCAATCTTATTAGGATAAAGACCTCCTCCATTCCTGCCATTATTGAAAGAGATCGTGATACCTCACATCTCAAAATAGGGTTACTTAATGTTAGATCCCTCACTTCAAAGGCAGTCATAGTCAATGAACTAATCACTGATCATAATCTTGATGTGATTGGCCTGACTGAAACATGGCTTAAGCCTGATGAATTTGCTGTGTTAAATGAGGCCTCACCTCCTGGTTACACTAGTGACCATATTCCCCGTGCATCCCGCAAAGGCGGAGGTGTTGCTAACATTTACGATAGCAAATTTCAATTTACAAAAAAAAAATGACGTTTTCATCTTTCGAGCTTCTAGTCATGAAATCTATGCAGCCTACTCAATCACTTTTTATAGCTACTGTTTACAGGCCTCCTGGGCCATATACAGCGTTCCTCTCTGAGTTTCCTGAATTCCTATCAGACCTTGTAGTCATAGCAGATCATATTCTAATTTTTGGTGATTTTAATATTCACATGGAGAAGTCCACAGACCCACTCCAAAAGTCTTTCGGAGCCATTATCGACTCAGTGGGTTTTGTCCAACATGTCTCTGGACCTACTCACTGCCACAGTCATACTCTGGACCTAGTTTTGTCCCATGGAATAAATGTTGTAGATCTTAATGTTTTTCCACAAAATCCTGGACTATCGGACCACCATTTTATTACGTTTGCAATCGCAACAAATAATCTGCTCAGACCCCAACCAAGGAGCATCAAAAGTCGTGCTATAAATTCTCAGACAACACAAAAATTCATTGATGCCCTTCCAGACTCCTTCTGCCTACCCAAGGACGTCAGAGGACAAAAATCAGTTAACCACTTAACTGAGGAACTCAATTTAACCTTGCGCAATACCCTAGATGCAGTTGCACCCTAAAAACGAAAAACATTTGTCATAAGAAACTAGCTCCCTGGTATACAGAAAATACCCGAGCTTTGAAGCAAGCTTCCAGGAAATTGGAACGGAAATGGCGCCACACCAAACTGGAAGTCTTCCGACTAGCTTGGAAAGACAGTACCGTGCAGTACCGAAGAGCCCTCACTGCTGCTCGATCATCCTACTTTTCCAAATTAATCGAGGAAAATAAGAACAATCCAAAATTTCTTTTGATACTGTTGCAAAGCTAACTAAAAAAGCAGCATTCCCCAAGAGAGGATGGTTTTCACTTCAGCAGTGATAAATTCATGAACTTCTTTGAGGAAAAGATCATGACCATTAGAAAGCAAATTACGGACTCCTCTTTGAATCTGCGTATTCCTCCAGGGCTTAGCTGTCCTGGATCTGCACAGCTCTGCGAGGGCCTGGGATCGGGAGAGACACTTAAGTGTTTTA
>NW_025539304.1:0-13675 GCF_020615455.1 Coregonus clupeaformis
CAGGTAAAAGTCAGTAAATTAGAATATTTTGAAAACTTGATTTATTTCAGTAATTGCATTCAAAAGGTGTAACTTGTACATTATATTTATTCATTGCACACAGACTGATGCATTCAAATGTTTATTTCATTTAATTTTGATGATTTGAAGTGGCAACAAATGAAATCCAAAATTCCGTGTGTCACAAAATTAGAATATTACTTAAGGCTAATACAAAAAAGGGATTTTTAGAAATGTTGGCCAACTGAAAAGTATGAAAATGAAAAATAGGAGCATGTACAATACTCAATACTTGGTTGGAGCTCCTTTTGCCTCAATTACTGCATTAATGCGGCGTGGCATGGAGGTCGATGAGTTTCTGGCACTGCTCAGGTGTTATGAGAGCCCAGGTTGCTCTGATAGTGGCCTTCAACTCTTCTGCGTTGTTGGGTCTGGCATTCTGCATCTTCCTTTTCACAATACCCCACAGATTTTCTATGGGGCTAAGGTCAGGGAGTTGGCTGGCCAATTTAGAACAGAAATACCATGGTCCGTAAACCAGGCACGGGTAGATTTTGTCGCTGTGTGCAGGCGCCAAGTCCTGTTGGAACCTGAAATCTCCATCTCCATAGAGCAGGTCAGCAGCAGGAAGCATGAAGTGCTCTAAAACTTGCTGGTAGACGGCTGCGTTGACTCTGGATCTCAGGAAACAGAGTGGACCGACACCAGCAGATGACATGGCACCCCAAACCATCACTGATGGTGGAAACTTTACACTAGACTTCAGGCAACGTGGATCCTGTGCCTCTCCTGTCTTCCTCCAGACTCTGGGACCTCGATTTCCAAAGGAAATGCAAAATTGCTTTCGTCAGAAAACATGACTTTAGACCACTCAGCAGCAGTCCAGCTCTTTTTTTCCTTAGCCCAGGTGAGACGCCGCTGTTTCTTGGTCAACAGTGGCTTGACACGAGGTATGCGGCAGTTGAAACCCATGTCTTTCAAGCGTCCTTGGCGGTGGATCTTGAAGCCCTGACTCCAGCAGCTGTCCACTCCTTGTGAATCTCCCCCACATTTTTGAATGGTTTTTTCACAATCTTGACTAGGGCGCGGTGATCCCTATCGCTTGTACACTTTTTCTGGACCACAGTTTTTCCTTTCCTTTGCCTCTCTATTAATGTGTTTGGACACAGAGCTCTGAGAACAGCCAGCCTCTTCTGCAATAACCTTTTGTGTCTTTCCCTCCTTGTGCAATGTGTCGATGGTCGCCTTTTGGACAGCTGTCAAATCTGAAGTCTTCCCCATGTTTGTGTAGGCTTCAGAACTGGACTGAGAGACCATTTAAAGCCCTTTGCAGGTGTTTTGAGTTAATCAGCTGATTAGTTTGTGGCACCAGGTGTCTTCAAAATGTAACCCTTACACAATATTCTAATTTTGTGACACACGGAATTTTGGATTTTCATTTGTTGCCACTTCAAATCATCAAAATTAAATGAAATAAACATTTGAATGCATCAGTCTGTGTGCAATGAATAAATATAATGTGCAAGTTACACCTTTTGAATGCAATTACTGAAATAAATCAAGTTTTTCAAAATATTCTAATTTACTGACTTTTACCTGTATATTTACAGTATAAGTACCCTAGCTGAAAGACACAATGGTTGGATTTCAAAAGTCTAATTGCGCCACATACCAAACAATACCAAACAAGAAACACTGAAATATGAGTATGAAAAACATCACAAACGACCACAGCTGATGAATTGTTCATTATTACGTAGATTATTTCAAACTCAAACATCTGAAACACATGTACACCAACATGTAAAATAATGAATTGAGTCATACAGTGATGGAACACAGTCATAAAACCGCCTACCTTTTGAAACCCTACTTCTGCTGTCCGAAAGGAAGGCATTGGGAATTAAATTAACAGGTTGTTTAACAGGTCGTAAAACACAGCAAGTGGAAAAAAGCACCTTGTGTGTCTCATACTGAACAAAGCCACTGGATGCATCCCAAATGGCAACCTGTTCCCTATATAGTGCACTATTTTTGACCAGAGACCTGGTCAAAAGTAGTGCACTTTATAGGGAATATGGTGCCATTTGGAACGTATCCACTGTCAGGCTAGAGCTGAAACATACAAGCTAACTAAGGGCTAATGTGTAAAATGCTTGGGGTTTACAAGATACAGCCCACCCATGGTAGTTGTCTGGTCCTAGGACAGGCAACAATAGACTGCAGCACAATCACAAGCCCACTAAACACAGTCTGATTCGTCTGGGCACACAGAAACAGGTGTCTCTCTTTTCTCTCTGTCTCAGACCACATATACCAGATTGCTTTTGTCATTTCACTCACTTTGAGAGATGTTATATTCATGACTCTTCTAAAGTCACTCAATTGACAGTTTGGAAAAAGGTAAACATTACAGTTACAAAAGAGGGAACGGTCACTATCGTGAGCTGTCAAAGCGTTAAAATAGGTTCACACAGTAGTGTTTGCTTTAAACACACCCTGTTGTTGGTCAAACAGCCATTGAGTGATGGCTGCCGTTTTATGGACTCTTAACCAACCGTGCTATTTTGTGTGTTTTTTCGCATTGTTTGTAACTTATTTTGTACATAATGTTGCTGCTACCGTCACTTATGAACGAAAAGAGCTTCTGGACATCAGAACAGCGATTACTCACCTTGAACTGGATGAAGAATTTTTATTTTATGAGTCGGATGAGAGGGATTTGCTCCAGACACCCGACAGGGCCCTCATCCCTGTCATTCGCAGTAGAAAGAAAAGGAGATATCGCGGAAGGAGATCGGGGTGCTTGGTAAGGAGCCGGCGACGAGTGGCTAATCTGCCTTTGCCATCGATACTATTGGCCAATTTACAATCGCTTGATAATAAAGTGGACGAACTACAGGCACAAATATCCTACCAACGGGACATTAAAAACTGTAATATCGTATGTTTCACCGAGTCGTAGCTGAACGATGACATGAATAACATACAGCTGGCGGGTTATATACTGTATCGTCAGGATAGAACAGCAGCCTCTGGTAAGACAAGGGGTGGCGGTCTACGTATATCTGTAAACAACAGCTGGTGCACGATATCTAAGGAAGTCTCTAGGTTTTGCTTGCCTGAGGTAGAGTATCTCATGATAAGCTGTAGACCACACTATCTACTAAGAGAGTTTTCATCTATATTCTTCATAGCTGTCTATTTACCACCACAAACCGATGCTGGCACTAAGACCACACTCAATCAACTGTATATGGCCATAAGCAAACAGGAAAACACTCATCCAGAGGCAGCGCTCCTAGTGGCCGAGGACTTTAATGCAGGGAAACTTAAATCCGTTTTACCTCATTTCTAGCAGCATGTTAAATGTGCAACCAGAGGGAAGAAAACTCTAGACCACCTTTACTCCACACACAGAGACGCATACAAAGCTCTCCCTCGCCCTCCATTTGGCAAATCTGACCATAATTCTATCCTCCTGATTCCTGCTTACAAGCAAAAACTGAAGCAGGAAGCACCAGTGACTCGGTCAATAAAAAAGTGGTCAGATGAAGCAGATGCTAAGCTACAGGACTGTTTTGCTAGCACAGACTGGAATATGTTCCGGGATTCTTTCGATGGCAATGAGGAGTATACCACATCAGTCACTGGTTTCATCAATAAGTGCATCGATGACATCGTCCCCACAGTGACTGTACGTACATACCCCAACCAGAAGCCATGGATTACAGGCAACATCCGCACTGAGCTAAAGGATAGAGCTGCCGCTTTCAAGGAGCGGGACTCTAACCCGGAATTCCACTATGCACTCTGACGAACCAATAAACAGGCAAAGCGTCAATACAGGACTAAGATTGAATCGTACTACACCGGCTCTGACGCTCGTCGGATGTGGCAGGGCTTGCAAACTATTACAGACTACAAAGGGAAGCACAGCCGCGAGCTGCCCAGTGACACGAGCCTACCAGACAAGCTAAATTACTTCTATGCTCGCTTCGAGGCCAGTAACACTGAAACATGCATGAGAGCATCAGCTGTTCCAGATGACTGTGTGATCACGCTCTCCGTAGCCGATGTGAGTAAGACCTTTAAACAGGTCTGCAGGGCCAGACGGATTACCAGGACGTCCGAGCACGCGCTGACCAACTGGCAAGTGTCTTCATTGACATTTTCAACCTCTCCCTGTCTGAGTCTGTAATACCAACATGTTTCAAGCAGACCGCCATATTCCCTGTGCCCAAGAACACTAAAATAACCTGCCTAAATGACTACCGACCCGTAGCACTCACGTCTGTAGCCATGAAGTGTACTCCTGAGTGGCGCAGTGGTCTAAGGCACTGCATCGCAGTGCTAACTGTGCCACTAGAGATCCTGGTTCGAATCCAGGCTCTGTCGCAGCCGGCCGTGACCGGGAGACTCATGGGCGGCGCACAATTGGCCCAGCGTCGTCCAGGGTAGGGGAGGGAATGGCCGGCAGGGATGTAGCTCAGTTGATAGAGCATGGCGTTTGCAACGCCAGGGTTGTGGGTTCGATTCCCACGGGGGGCCAGTATAAAAATATATATATATGTATTCACTAACTGTAAGTCGCTCTGGATAAGAGCGTCTGCTAAATGACTAAAATGTAAATGTGAGTGCTTTGAAAGGCTGGTCATGGCTCATATCAACACCATTATCCCAGAAACCCTAGACCTACTCCAATTTGCATATCGCCCCAACAGATCCACAGATGATGCAATGCAATCTCTATTGCGCTCCACACTGCCCTTTCACACCTGGACAAAAATAACACCTATGTGAGAATGCTATTCATTGACTACAGCTCAGCGTTCAACACCATAGTGCACTCAAAGCTCATCACTAAGCTAAGGACCCTGGGACTAAACACCTCCCTCTGCAACTGGATCCTGGACTTCATGACGGGCTGCCCCCAGGTGGTAAAGGTAGGTAATAACACATCCGCCACGCTGATCCTCAACACGGGGGCCCCTCAGGGGTGCGTGCTCAGTCCCCTCCTATACTCATGACTGCATGGCCAGGCACGACTCCAACACCATCATTAAGTTTGCCGATGACACAACAGCGGTAGGCCTGATCACCGACAACGACAAGACAGCCTATAGGGAGGAGGTCAGAGACCTGGCAGTGTGGTGCCAGGACAACAACCTCTCCCTCAACGTGATCAAGACAAAGGAGATGATTGTGGACTACAGGAAAATGAAGAGGACCGAGCACGCCCCCCATTCTCATCGACAGGGCTGTAGTAGAGCAGGTTGAGAGCTTCAAGTTCTTTGGTGTCCACATCACCAACAAACTAACATGGTCCAAGCACACCAAGACAGTCGTGAACAGGGCACGACAAAGCCTTTTCCCCCTAAGGAGACTGAAAAGATTTGGCATGGGTCCTCAGATCCTCAAAAGATCTACAACTGCACCATCGAGAGTATCCTGACTGGTTGCATCACTGCCTGGTATGGCAACTGCTCGGCCTCCGACCGCAAGGCCCTACAGAGGGTAGTGCGTATGGCCCAGTACATCACTGGGGCCAAGCTTCCTGCCATCCAGGACCTCTATACCAGGCGGTGCCAGAGGAAGGCCCTAGAAATTGTCAAAGACTCCAGCCACCCAAGTCATAGACTGTTCTCTCTGCTACCGCACGGCAAGCGGTACCGGAGCACCAAGTCTAGGTCCAAGAGGCTTCTAAACAGCTTCTACCCCCAAGCCATAAGACTCCTGAACATCTAATCAAATGGCTACCCGGACTATTTGCATTGCCCCCCACCCCTCTTTTACGCTGCTGCTACTCTCTGTTTATTATCTGTGCATAGTCACTTTAATAACTCTACCTACATGTACATATTACCCCAATTACCTCGACTAACCAGTGCCCCGCACATTGACTCTGTACCGGTGCCCCCTGTATATAGCCTCGCTATTGTTATTTTTACGGCTGCTCTTTAATTATTTGTTACTTTTATTTCGTATTATTTTATATTGTATTTTTTTGTGATTTTTGTTGGTATTCTTTCTTAAAACTGCATTGTTGGTTAAGGGCTTGTAAGTAAGCATTTCACTGTAAGGTCTACACCGGTTGTATTCGGCGCATGTGACAAATAACATTTGATTTGATTTGATTTGTGTAACACACCATCCACATTATCTGTGGCAAATCATCAATACCCCAGGGCATGAGTGGTGCCAATTTGCCACTTTAATCATTTTCATGCCTTCTCAGAAGTCTAAATGTAAAACCAATGATTGCTACTGTATAGTAGCTCTGGTGCCCAGAGTTTTCTGGTCAGGTCACGTAGTCAAAAACTCCTGATCCTAAATATACACAGATACACAGATTGACAATGAATGCTCTAGTCTAGTCTACATCAATGCCTGTGACTCTGAGCAAGCTGATATTCCGTCCCAATGACATAATGTGGTGTGTCCATGGCAACGGGAGTGTCTGGGACAGTAATCCAGGGACAAGGCCCCCCTGTTGAGGCAGCACTTTGAACACACTGCCCACCACTTTACACTGGGGCTCCACACAGGGACGGGACAGGATTGTGTTTGCGTGTGTGTTAGTTTGTGTGTGTGTGTGTGTGTATAAACTGGAGAAATATGACACATCAACGCCTCACAAAGGCTCCTGGGTAGACAGCCAAGTAGAACATATGAGTCAAGGGAGAAGGAGAGAGAATTGGGTTAGGAATGATTAGCAACAGAACAGGGGGAGGTTGAGAGAGTAGCAACAGAACAGGGGGAGGTTGAGAGAGTAGCAACAGAACAGGGGAGGTTGAGAGAGTAGCAACAGAACAGGGGGAGGTTAAGAGGTAGCAACAGAACAGGGGGAGGTTGAGAGAGTAGCAACAGAACAGGGGGAGGTTGAGAGAGTAGCAACAGAACAGGGGGAGGTTAAGAGAGTAGCAACAGAACAGGGGGAGGTTGAGAGAGAGCAACAGAACAGGGGGAGGTTGAGAGAGTAGCAACAGAACAGGGGGAGGTTGAGAGAGTAGCAACAGAACAGGGGGAGGTTGAGAGAGTAGAAGAAAACTATTCAGGTAAAAGAAAAATTAGCGAGAACGGTCGAAAAGAAAGCAAAGACAAAGGAAAGCAGAAAAAGTAAAGAAACATCTGACGCTACTACATCAAAGACCAGACCTGAGACCAAAGGAATTCTAACCAAGCTAACAACCAACACACAAACAACAAGTGTACATATTTCAGTCCACCGTACCTCCTCCAGCTGACAGGCCTTGATGACAGAGGTGTAGCGGAACTCGTCGTAGGTCAGACCAAACAGGATGTTGTCACGGATGGTTCCGGGCATGATCCAGGAGGTCTGGGGGGAGAAGGAGATCCGTCCGCTGTGTCTGATCTTCCCCTCAGACGGGACCAGCTCTCCCAGGATCATCATCAGCAGGGAACTCTGGGGGGAGACACAGAATTAAAGACAAAAGACACATAAAATAAAATGTTATCTCTATGGAAGACACACATTAGTGTGTGTGTAAGCTTCCGGACGCAACTCGGGAGTCTGTTGGGACATTGGGCTGACATTTTGGACTCCCCTTAGTTGCGCATCTCTCTGGTGCCTGGCAATGGAAAATAACCCTAACCCAAAGTGTCCGTTTCACCCAATCTTTTTTTGCCCGTCAACAAAAGCTACAATTTCTAGGAACACTACTTACCAGTTGGCAGGTAAAATGTGTCTGTCGCTATCAAAAAACGCATTTATAACCAGTTTTTATCCAGGGTCTTCCACTAGCCTACTATTAACATTTTCCACCGGAAACACTCGCTTCTTTGTGTTTCCAGTAGAAAACGTCAATATTAGGCTAATCGTTGGAATGGAAGACCCTATGACATAGTGAGATATGAGAATTACAGGGACTGCAGTTGGTACATTTAAAGAAATGTTGATTAACGTACATTGTTCCTGTCAAATCAAATTAACCCAATAAAGTAAACTACAAAGGCCCAGACCTCCTCCGTCCACTCCAGTGTTCCCAGACAGACAGTGAGTGGTAGTGCTACCTTTCCTGAGCCGGTGGATCCAGCCACCGCCAGCATCTGTCCCTTCTCCAGGTACAGGCTGATGTTCTTGAGGACGGGTGTAACATATAGGTTGGTGAAGAACAGCCCTACGTCACCGTTAGGATGGCCGTTAGACTTGTTCTCCTGCTTTATCTTCTCAAACAACTCTCCGATACCCTGGAGAGGGGGAAGAGAGTTGGGGGAGAAATAGAGAGAAAGAGAGGGGGGGAAAGAGGGAGAGAGAATAGGGGGAGAAAGAGAGAGGGGGGGAAGGGAGAAAGAGGATGAGAGAGAGAGAGAGAGAGAGAGAGAGAGAGAGAGAGAGAGAGAGAGAGAGAGAGAGAGAGAGAGAGAGAGAGAGAGAGAGAGGGTGAGAAATAGCTTTACATTACATCAAATGTACATTTCTCTCATACAATATGACCAGACCAGCTTGTCTGAAAGAGTGAGCTCATGTGTGTACAGCTCTGTTTGTATTAGGAATACTATTTGGGCATAAAGGGGAAAACAGACTAGTGATAAAATGCTCTGATGACGGCTTTATGCTGAAATGTGTCCGACAATTAGAAAGATGAGTAAAGTATTTTTTTGTCATTTATTTTCAAGATTCTGGGAATCACTGAGAAATAGGAGACTCTTGGGCCCCAAAGAAAAAAGACCTCAAATGTCTAATCCATCAACATTTCCATAGAAATCAAATCACTGGTGAGAGTGAGACTTCTGTAGGAGAGAAATAGTGAAGCCCCCTGGTTGGTTTGTTTAATCATTGACCTGGGTGACGTTTTATGGGTCAGTGCTCTTCTAAGGGCTTCCGTCATTTCTATAGCTTACACTGCGTCACATTCATATTCAAATGAGCTGACGTACACGCAGTCCACAATAAAGACCAGTCTGACACCTCTGGCCTATTCCCAAAATAACTTTCACGGGAAGAGGAGACACTGGGATAGAATCCTGGGTGTGATAAATGAATGGTTTCCTAACCAGATTTTCCCAGCATAGAGATGGGTTTGGTATAGTTTACCACCGTGTAGCATTGCATTGGTGTTAGTTATCTAAATTAGTGCACAAAGCATCTGAACACAAATTATTTTCTACCTACTTGGGATGGCCATAAAATGTGTCCATAAAGTTAAATGTACTGCCTGCGACACTTCAAACTGATAACGTTGTTCTGTGGTCATGATGATGAATTGCCTTTTACCTACACAATACTAGGATTATCATCAGGAAGAATAGAATAGAATGCACACACACACACACACACACACACACACACACACACACACACACACACACACACACACACACACACACACACACGTACCTCATCCCAGGAGGCGGTCACGTTGACCAGCTCTACCTCAGTGGTGGTCAGGTTGTACTCCAATACTTTGTACTCCTCTTTACAGAGGTATTCCTACAGGACAGACAAAACAAGAGTTAAAACCACTAATATGTTACAAATTGAAACAGACAAGAATATTATCTTGGCAACAACAAGTCAACTCAATACACACACACGCACGCACGCACACACACACACACACACACACAGACACAGACACACGCACGCAGACGCACTCTCACACACACAAACAATCACGCAAGCACACTCACACACACACACATTCACAGTGGAGAACAAACCGTAGTGGCTCATAGACAGAATAGACAACATGTGTTGTCCTACTGTAGTGTCCTGTGCAGTAGTGGCTCGTAGACAGAATAGACAACATGTTCAGGAGATAGAGAGGAATCCCTGATAAGACTGACACAACAACAACTGTACTGTGACCCTAATATGGCTTTTTGGCCATGGATGACGTGTGTCTGTCTCTCTCTCTCTATTTCTTGATGGGCCTTATGGCAAGGCGGTATGAAGGGCATGTATGTGTCTTGGGGTGCAGTTGGTGTTTT
The DNA here is from genome assembly GCF_020615455.1 of Coregonus clupeaformis. NCBI lineage: Eukaryota > Metazoa > Chordata > Actinopteri > Salmoniformes > Salmonidae > Coregonus > Coregonus clupeaformis. The sequence goes on from NW_025539304.1 coordinate 9,955, forward strand.
GGATTCCAGATGTTGGACTGGAAAGATGAGTCCATTAAATCAAACAGGTAGCTTCTACTTCCTCTTTGTGCGTGTGATTGAATGCCATGCGGTGCGTGTGGGGTTGCCTGTGTGTGTGTGCGTGTGTGCGCGTCTGCAGTGTTTCCCCTAGGATTTTTGTGGTGGCAAAGTTAGTGTGGTAGTGGGGCGTGGCCAATTGCGCTGTCTCCGACCAACATATTTAAAGGACCTCCTCCTGGCAACAGAGACAAAATGTTGCTGTTTTAAAGCTAATTTCCTGCAATTCTACACATTTTGCCTTGGCTTATGCCGTGTTTTATGCTACATGAGTGACTCAAACATAATACCAAAATCAATGAGGGCCCCATGCCATGACATTTTTGGAATTTTAGATTCTCCTTGACTGTCTAGTTTTTATTTTGGTGATTGTTTTTCAAAAATCTTATTCAAAAATATATAGCTCCATTATCTCTAAATACTTTATATCTGGTTTTAGTCATTTAAGTTTACACTGAAAACACTCTAACATCCCAAAAATGATATTATTTTTATTTTTTTAAACGCCGCTGCTAAATGAATATAGGGGAAACACTAATCAGCATGTCTGAACATGCATTTGTGTACATGTGCATGTATGTGTGTGTGTGTGTGTGTGTGTGTGTGTGTGTGTGTGTGTGTGTTTGTTTGCCAATTCCTATGAGTCTTCTTAAGATACTGACAAAAACACACCAGAACTGACATAACCTTCGGGGAGACTGACATAACCTTCAAGGACACTGACATAACCTTCGAGGACACTGACATAACCTTCGGGGACACTGACATAACCATCAGGGACACTGACATAACCATCAGGGACACTGACATAACCATCAGGGACACTGACATAACCTTCGGGGACACTGACATAACCTTCGGTGACACTGACATAACCTTCAGGGACACTGACATAACCTTCAGGGACACTGACATAACCTTCAGGGACACTGACATAACCTTCAGGGACACTGACATAAACTTCAGGGACACTGACATAACCTTTGGGGACACTGACATAATCTTCGGGAACACTGACAATGACAAAACCAGAGTTATCATCAACTTCTGTTAACAAGCACTCCTTTCCCCTCCACTTCCTCTCCTCAAGTCTGTACATTCTACATTATATACAGTATCAATGACTGTGCTTCTCCAACCCAACTCCATCCAACATCTTCTTTTCATTTTCCACGGCCCACTCCCAACTATTACAGCCCTCTACCAGACTCTACCCAAGTTAAATGCCTACTTCAACGATGACCCAAAGTTCCAGCATACTGTACCGCATCTGGATGGAACATTCGAAACCCCATCCACCCCTCTTCACTCCCCCTGTCCTCCCCCCATCCCTCTGCTCTCCCCACCCCTCCCCCTGTCCTCCCCCCACCCCTCTCCCCTCCCCCTGTCCTCCCCCCACCCCTCTCCCCCCCCCTCTCCTCCCCCCCACCCCCTCCCCTCCCCCTTTCCTCCCCGTACTCCCTCTCACTCTCACTCCCCCCTCCCCTCCCCCTTCCCTCCCCCTACCCTCTCACTCCCCCCTGTCCTCCCCCTCACCCCTCTCCCCCTGACGCTGTCCCTCTCTCCTCCCCCTGTCCTCCCCACCCCTCTCTCCTCCCCCTTTCCTCCCACACCCCTCTCCCCTCCCCTCCCCACCCCTCCCCCAACCCCCACTCCTCTCTCTCCCCTGTCCTCCCTCCACCCCTGTCCTCCCCCATCCCCTCCCCCATCCGTTTTTCTGCTCCTGACCTCTCCCCCACCCCTCTTTTCTCCCCCCTGTCCTCCCCCATCCCTCTCTCCTCTCCCCGTCCCCCCATCCGTCTTTTCCTCCCATGCCCAAGTACGCATAACCGCCTCACCTCTATCTTTGTGACCAGCGCCAGGGTAGCCGACCACATCTGTATAGAGCCAGGCAGCTGTCTGGTGAGGGTCATACGAACACCATGCAGTAGGAGGCGGTGGTAAAGATACTTCTCAGGATGATGCCCTGGATAGACCCCATTCAGATTGTACTTTATTAATCCCCAATGGGAGTATTTCACAGATCTTTTACCTCATATTCATTATATCCAGCCCAATACCAGTGGCTACATACAGTGGGGGAAAAAAGTATTTAGTCAGCCACCAATTGTGCAAGTTCTCCCACTTAAAAAGATGAGAGAGGCCTGTAATTTTCATCATAGGTACACGTCAACTATAACAGACAAATTGAAGAATTTTTTTTCCAGAAAATCACATTGTAGGATTTTTTATGAATTTATTTGCAAATTATGGTGGAAAATAAGTATTTGGTCACCTACAAACAAGCAAGATTTCTGGCTCTCACAGACCTGTAACTTCTTCTTTAAGAGGCTCCTCTGTCCTCCACTCGTTACCTGTATTAATGGCACCTGTTTGAACTTGTTATCAGTATAAAGACACCTGTCCACAACCTCAAACAGTCACACTCCAAACTCCACTATGGCCAAGACCAAAGAGCTGTCAAAGGACACCAGAAACAAAATTGTAGACCTGCACCAGGTTGGAAGACTGAATCTGCAATAGGTAAGCAGCTTGGTTTGAAGAAATCAACTGTGGGAGCAATTATTAGGAAATGGAAGACATGCAAGACCACTGATAATCTCCTCGATCTGGGGCTCCACGCAAGATCTCACCCCGTGGGTCAAAATGATCACAAGAACGGTGAGCAAAAATCCCAGAACCACACGGGGGGACCTAGTGAATGACCTGCAGAAAGCTGGGACCAAAGTAACAAAGCCTACCATCAGTAACACACTACGCCGCCACGGACTCAAATCCTGCAGTGCGAGACGTGTCCCCCTGCTTAAGTCAGTACATGTCCAGGCCCGTCTGAAGTGCATTTGGATGATCCAGAAGAGGATTGGGAGAATGTCATATGGTCAGATGAAACCAAAATATAATTTTTTGGTAAAAACTCAACTCGTCGTGTTTGGAGGACAAAGAATGCTGAGTTGCATGCAAAGAACACCATACCTACTGTGAAACATGGGGGTGGAAACATCATGCTTTGGGGCTGTTTTTCTGCAAAGGGACCGGGACGACTGATCCGTGTAAAAGAAAGAATGAATGGGGCCATGTATCGTGAGATTTTGAGTGAAAACCTCCTTCCATCAGCAAGGGCATTGAAGATGAAACGTGGCTGGGTCTTTCAGCATGACAATGATCCCAAACACACTGCCCGGGCATCGAAGGAGTGGCTTTGTAAGAAGCATTTCAAGGTCCTGGAGTGGCCTAGCCAGTCTCCAGATCTCAACCCCATAGAAAATCTTTGGAGGGAGTTGAAAGTCCGTGTTGCCCAGCGACAGCCCCAAAACATCACCGCTCTAGAGTAGATCTGCATGGAGGAATGGGCCAAAATACCAGCAACAGTGTTTGAAAACATTGTGAAGACTTACAGAAAACGTTTGACCTGTGTCATTGCCAACAAAGGGTATATAACAAAGTATTGAGAAACTTTTGTCATTGACCAAATACTTATTTTCCACCAGAATTTGCAAAGAAATTCATTAAAAATCCTACAATGTGATTTTCTGGAATTTCTTTTCTCATTTTGTCTGTCATAGTTGACGTGTACCTATGATGAAAATTACAGGCCTCTCTCATCTTTTTAAGTGGGAGAACTTGCACAATTGGTGGCTGACTAAATACTTTTTTTCCCCACTGT
>NW_025539305.1:0-13667 GCF_020615455.1 Coregonus clupeaformis
TGTGGCGTCACGAGAGCTACACAGCTTTCCGACGGGGATTGCTCAAGTAGTACAAGACAAAGGTTCAAACAAAACAAGGATTTTATTATAGGTCTGGAAGTTCTAAAATATAACAAAATTCTGTTCTCTTGTGGCTCTTTAGGGGTTAACAGTTCAGGGATATCTCTTCCACATCCAAAATCATAATTCTCATTTCCTCCGATAACTTTTCCCCAACCTTACTGTAGTCACACGTTGCAGCTAGTGGCCAACCCCAATAAGTCCTTCCAAATGTCTCTCACGTATTCCCCAAGTGCATATATCCAAAGGTGAGTATTTCCAAAGGTAAGTATCTCCAAATCCTTATGATTCCTCCTTACAGAAGTGGGCCAGTGCAGCACTCTTGTCCTCCAGAAAGCCCAGGTTGGAGACTGTGTCTCTTCACCCCCCACACACTCCCTCAGTGTGTCTCTTCCCTTCCCAAGCCTTCAGCTCATCAGCTCCTCTCCATTTTGTTTCACTCGTGGGAAGATTGGCCCCATAGAGGGTTTCCCGACCATACCAGCGGATGGAGCCATAGCTGTCTGGGTTTTGAGCCCCTCAGGGGATGTAACGTCCCTCCCAGGACCTGGCCTTCTCGTGACATCACCACATCCCCCTCCTCGGGCCGGCGTCCTCGTCGGGGATAGAGGCTGTGCGAAAAAGGCCATCACGCCGGGAGGGGCGTCCCGCATTGCCGTGTGCTCGCCAGCCTGCTCTCTCTTCCAACTCCTCCACCTCTAGGACCAGGGGCTCATGCCCTGTGCCTTCTCCTTGAGTTTTCTTACTGAGCATCAGCCTTGGTTTTAGCAGAGTTTAGCTTCTGTTGAGCAGCTTTCAGTTCCTCTCTCTCTCTGCCTCCGCATTCTTATACTTTGTTCTCCAACACCTTGTACTTCTCCTCTGCCTTCTTCTGGGACCTCCTTACTGCACTGCGCAGGGTCTCTCTCACACTCCTCTCGATGGTCTGCGCAGCCTCTCCCAGCTCCTCCTGTTGCTTAGGGAGGGAGCTCTGTTGGAGATTTAGCCTGGAGGATATCTAATCTTCTGTCTTCCATGTCTAACTGTTGCTTTAACAAAGCGATACCTCTCAGCGGTCCCCTTCCGGACCAGACAGTTTCTTTGTCAGATTCTGTAGCTCCGATCTCTGTGTCGGTCTGGGCACCTGCCATCCCATCAGAGCCCGGGCGGGGGTGGAGTGGCTTCGGAGGATTGCACGGAGCCTTCCCAGGATGAGTCTTGCCTCTCCGTTTCGGAGTGTTCGGGTTGTCACTCTCTGAGACTCTCTCCAGAGTGGGTGAGAGGCTGGCGAGTCTCGTCCCAATTGGGACAGGGGCAGGGAGGGAATCAACCACCCAACGCCCGTCGTGTGTGTAGTTCCCCGTGTGCTGGTCATTGTAGAAGTTCAGTAATGGGGTATTCTCTGGTGTCCCCATGGACACAGGAAACTGGGAGGACTTTCCCGGGGTCAGACCACGTTGGGGCCAGCAAATCCATACGCACCAGGGTGGCCCGGCTACCAGAATCCAGTAAGGCCTCCACATCATGGTGATTCACAGTTACCGGGCAAGGTGGGGGGGTCGATCTGGGCCGCCATCTCACGACTCCCAAGAGGCGAGGCAAAGCGGTGTGTGGGTGCTGGGCTGGAGGACTCCGCATGATGGGCATAGGTTCATCGGCTGGTTTCCCACCCTGCCAGGAATATGGGCCATCTCCCCACACGGTAACACTGTCGATTTCCCCCTCCTGGTGTACTCTTCATAGTGTGGACCCGCCTGGTTTTCTGGCTCCCCCTGGAGCCGGGATAGGCTCCCTGGCGTGGCTGGAGTTCGAGCCAGGGGTCCTTTGGGCGGGAGTTCTTCCCATTTGTGGTGGGGCCGCCCTCTGGGGTCTTCCGGGGAAGCATTGGCATCCGCTGCTGGCTGGTACGCACTCGCTCGGTCAGGTCAGCCGTGGTCAAGGGCTGTTGACTGAAGAACCGTTTTTGCCTCATAAGGCAGGGCGCGTCGTGTAACGATCCACCACAAGCGGCCTCCACCACACGCCAGCTGCTGTATTCCTCTGCGGATCCAGCCATTTCCTTGCGATTCGGACAAGTTCATGCATCTGCGCCCGGGAGGTTGGTCTGGTTGGAAGGTCCAACTGTGAAAGCGCTGGGCCATAGCAAACTTTGTGAGTCCATATCTGCTGAGGATCTCCAGACTTCCAGGGCATCATAGTCAGTAACCTGGTCAGGGCCCAGGTCCCGGACAGCATTCAGCGATTCCCCGGTTAGAAAGGGGGCTACCAGACCAACCCACTGTTGCTTGGGCCAGGGACTTCCCTAGTGGCCGTGGCTCTAGTGCATGCAGGTATGCCTCAATGTCATCGTAGCTCCCATCTTAGATATAAAGTCACTTGCCTTTATTGGGCGGGTATTTTTGGAGCACCCTCTATCTCTGCAACTGCCAATTCCTCTCTGCCTTCAGAAGGTTGGCTTTCTTTTGCTCCTCCAAGAGAGCCACGTTATGCTTACATCTGGGCTTGCTGGTCAACAAAGGGCTTTCAATATGTCCTCCATTTCAGTCGGCGGGAGCCTACGGGCTGGGTGATCAAACCGGGTATCCTCCTCTGACATGCACTGTTAGCAGCTTAGCAGTGCCGTTCTCCACCATCTGCTGGCGTCACGAGAGGCTACCACAGCTTTCCAGCGGGATTGCTCCAAGTAGTGCAAGGAGACAAGAGTTCAAACAAAGCTGAAGATTTTATTATGGGTCTGGGGAAGTTAACGAAAATATAACAAAATTCTGTTCTCCTTGGCTCTTTTAGGTTAACAGTTCAGGGATGTCTCTTCCACATCCAAAATCATAATTCTCACTCGCTCAGATAAGTCTTTCTCCCCAGCCCTTACTGTAGTCCACGTTTGCACTAAGTTTGTGGCAAAAAGTCCTTCAAATGTCTCTCACGTATTTCCACAGGTGCATATATCCAAAGGTGAGTATTTCCCAAAGGTAAGTATCTTCAAATCCTTATATTCCTCATGGAAGTGGGGCGTGTAGCACTCTTGTCCTCCAGAGAGCCCAGGTTGGAGACTGATGTCTCTTCACCCCCCACCTCCTTCAGTGTGTCTCTTCCCTTCCCAAACCTTCAGCTCATCAGCTCCTCATTTGTTTCAGCTGCGTGGGAAGATTGGCCATAGAGGGGTGGAGTTCCCGACCATACCAGCAGATGGAGCCATAGCTGTCTGGGTTTGCAGCCACCTCAGGATGTAACGTCCCTCAGGACACAGCCTCTCGGCTGACATCTCGAGGCCTATTGAGCCAGAGGGAGGATCTTGCTGAAAACAGTCCAACTCATCTTCCACATTTTTTTTCAACCATTTTTGACTGGTTTTCCTCTCTCCTAGAGACCATTAATAATAAGCATTCTTTTGACATGCGTTTCGGTTAACAACTTACGCCTTGCCAGTCGTGTGCGCTGTAATGTCTGTAAGGTGCCCACAACAATGTAAACGGGCAGACACAATGATTAAGTATTTAATCACAGCGTAACGCGTCCAGAGCCGAGCGGCTAGGCCGTGGCATTTTTCGCTGCCTTGCGCTGTATTCAAAATGGAGGGCTTAAAAGGTGCACAGATAGATCCCATTGATTCATAACCTGTGAATTTACAGACTGCTAGGTAAAATGGAAAATCACTCGTACAAATGATCATTCTACTGTGTCAGGGAGGATATCGGGGAAACAGTGAGCTCAGCTTGTGCTTACCAAACCCTCTCCTTTCTAATTTACTTCTTTATCCTGGAGGAAAGGTAGTGCGGTCTGTACAGATGTTTTAATGGCTTAACTTTGGATTCTCAAAAGCCTCTTTGTGAAAATACAGTGCTACAGACTCAGCAATGGCTGGTCTTTGATTCCTACATACCTTTTCACTGCTCTCACATTCTCTCTGTTAGATCAGTGCAAGAAGAGAGAAAGAATGGGAGAGGGAGAGAATGAGAGAAACTGATAGACCTGGTGAGAAAATAAAAACAAAGACCCGTTGGGAAAAAGAAAGAAAGGAAGACCCATTGGAAAACAAAAAGGGAGACCCATTGGGGAAAACAAAGCATGCGCACAAGACAAGAACAACATCACATTATCCTAAGCGATCCTGTCTGGACGCCTGGCGGTTTCCAGGTGAAAAAGCTGGCGCGCTGTTCCCGGGGGAAATTCTTCGCACTCGTCTTTAGCCTCTAGCGATCCCTGAGGGCTGCCTGGCTGCGAGAGGAAATGGAGGAATTAGCACAAAAGGAGCCGCCGCCACCGAGCTGACCACTGGGATGTTCCCAGGTCCGCGCCAGGGTTCGTGACAAGATCTTGTTTCTGACTTCAAAGCAAATACTGAGATTTTGCCGGGTGGGTGGCGACTGGCTAGGAGGAGATTGTGCGCTGGCTTGCTAGCTTCGTGTCCCATAGATCATCAGAGACCGGAAAAGAGCAGTGCAAGGACACACACACACATAAATGACACAACACCACCACCGAACTGAACACTGAGCTGCAACACGCTTATACAGCTGCCAACTGCATCCAATTCATAACACAGCCACTGACCTATATAAGTAGGTAGGTGCTTAAGCTTCATTCTTAAAGTTACTCGAGTTCAACCTCGAGCAATGGTCAGTACCATCTAATCAGTAATCCTGTAAAAAAAATTATTTTACATAGAACACCGCAGCCATTGATGTGTGCTAGAGACAACATTGATTTCTCCAGCTCAAACAATGTGCTGGGCAGAAACATATGCACAATAATGCCATCAGTTATTTTTAATGACCGCTTCAGCTCCAATGCAACTTGATCATGTGCCATTTGATTTGTTTCATTTTTTCAGGCTCAGGTTATTCAGCCCGTGCGTAAAACAGACCCATGCAGTGAGCAAATGTTCAACCTGATTTTTCATATGCCTGGATCTTTCCAGTCAATATATCAATGCCACACTTGCTTTTGGTGCGCTTGGGTGTACAGGTCCCAGTACAGTTGTAAGTGTATTTCAATGATTGCCAAGCGCCACACACACATACAGTACTTCTTTGCTGTGTGCGTGTTTGATTACAGCTAGTGTAATATGTTAATGGTTGCTTCAGATTGTTTCACTGATAATATTCTCAACCTTTTACAGGGCATTACGTTAATTTAGCGAAATGTGACATGTCCGACACACAGGACTAGGTAAGCTTGCTTGAATTCTTTGGGAACAGACTAAAACTCCTCTTCAGACACTAGTTCTGTGTCATCAAGCTCCATTTCATATTTGATGATGAAATTAGTAGATCATCTTAAGTCCACATACTACGTAAGGAAGTCTGTTGCTACTGTGCGTCATGCCAATGCTATCCTTCTTATCCCTTCAATCGCTCTCTGCCAGTTGAGATCTGGCGTTCCAAGCTAATTTACGTTCTAGGTAAGTCTTGTCCAGCACACCCCGTCTCTGATCATCTTACCACCGGTGTCTGCCAGGGTCCCGAAAGTTCCCAGCCATGTTAGCGGCCATTTCCGGTAACATTAGGGAAAGGGAAATACACAGTATGTAGTTAGAAGATTACGTTGTCTTGTCACATGACATTGAGATTAGTTTTTCTGCTTCATCCCAACTATTACTTTGTGGAAATCTTTGCTGGGTAGTGTGCATGCTATCTGCATCTCCCCCTCCAAAGCATAGGTTACTGTAGCCTACTGGCCGGCGATTACAAGTGTTATTCGAAATTAGGGAGATATTTTTAATTAGAGAAGAATGGATAAAGCGTTTTTAAATGCTAGTTAATTAAAGGATGCTACTATAGTTATTACGTTTCACATTGGATTTGTTAGCTACAAAAATGTAAAAGTGTTTTTATGCTGGTGCCGCGCACCACAAGCTGTGTAGCTATGCCTCCTCCTCCACCACTCGCTAAACTCTCTCTCTCACCCGCATAAATTTTGCTGCATCCCCCGCTGTACACTGCTATCACACATATATAACAACTAGGCTATAACTTGCCGGCTTCATTGCAGGCTGCTCTATCCACACTGATTGGTGAAGTAATTTAATGTCGGGCTTCGTGTAAAAAAAAAACATATTTTATATTTCAGAGGTTTCAAAAGGAACATAAAGAGCGATATAAAGCGTTACTTATTTTGTGTTCGAGATGGTTCAGAACTTTTTTTGCTGGTGGGAACTAGTGGAGGGAGCGCAAAATGGTTCTGTTCAGAATGAAACATTGGAAAATAATTTTGAGTTAATCCCTGCTCTCGTCTGACCTTACATATAAGCTAGCCCATTGGGCTGGCCGTACATATAAGCTAGACTTGGGATGACCATACATATAACCGTACTTGTGCACGCTAAAGATGAGAGCAGTAAGCGCTTTAGAATTAAAATAAGTCGCGGCATTAGCTGAAAATTGGCGTGTAAAGGCCATGTGGTTTGCTAAACCTCAAGGTGGTCTTTCCAACCAGTGATAGTGGCGGAGTATTCTGTTTACGGTACCCTCAAGCTGTCCGCTCCCACTTAAGATTACTTACTTTAAGCCCTGATCACCACCAAATCAGCTATAAAGATTTACCTTACGCATGTAGTTTTTCTGCAAGGTCTGTAAGCCAATAGTGGCTAAAAGACCCCCTTTCTTCTTCCATTGCTCCTGCACCGTACAAGAGCCTACTTCAACCCCTCAAATCACTGAACCCAGAGGTCCCAGAAGTTGAATTAAAATATGCTTTTCAAGGCACACCTGAGTCCACTCAAGCTGCTTGAAGAGTTAGTCTTGGTGTTGTGCTTACAGGGTCTCATTGTAGACCCTCTAGGTGTAGAAACGCATTGCATGTCTTGGGCTGTGTTTAAGCTAGCTTAGATATTGTGCAGTGACGAATGAATAACAATAAAGTAGATGCGTGTGAATGAGCGGTGGCCGTCCTAGCGGGGGTAATCCTAATGCTGTATGGAATGACACCCACCCACCGTTGTGCAAGCTACTCAAATAGGAAGACTGCCTATACCGACCAAGGTTCATCTTAGTTTTTGCAGGATGCAGAGCTCAATTTGTCTCTTTCCCCTCTCTATCAAACTCACAAATGCTGTGACTCCTTCATGTAGTGTGGTCACATGATGCCCTCCCCTACTATATTTTTCCCTATGACTTCAAACCAAGGGCAACCCCCAGCCTTCGCAGTACCTTGGGGGCGCAAATGAGAGAAATTAAGCAATTCACTAAACTCTAAGTCTCTAAATCTAATAACAAACATGAGGGCAGCGACCACGTGTTGTGGTCTGTAGATTGGAAGCTCTTGTTTGTCAAGTGGGTCATTGTAACCCTTTTCAACCATGGTACCGGTGTAGTCTGCGGGAAACAATCCTTTATATATTCCCCAATTTCATAGTTTTCTCCCACAGAGCCCAAGTGAAGTCGTAAAAACAACTAAAAAAATACATGAGAAAAGGTTAGGGCTGGTCCCTCGAAATAAATGACACACACTGTTTGAGGATCCACATTCCCATGCATTGATTTCAAGGCAAAGTGCAGAGGAGGTTTTGGAACTATGTAGTACATAACAGAGATGATGTGTTTAGATAATTGTGGTGTAGAAGCTGGCGGGCCCAGCGTGTGGGAGTGATTTTCATGGACTGTAGTCAGTCTCAGCCCAAGTGGGGTTTCCCAATCGCTCCAAAACCTCTGGCGTGCGCCGGTGACCGCAGAGAGGGTTGAGAAGTTGAGTGGTAGGGTGACCGGCACCCATGCCTCTTGTGGAGGTGTAGGGGAGAGCTAGATCTCTTCTTTAGAAAGCCCTGAACATCGCTTCCAGGGTAGTTAATTCCTGCAGCTGGTCTTTCCACATAGGGAAGCTAGCTTCTTGCTTGAACAGAGAAGAACAAGTTACTCCCCCTCCCCTCCCATATGTATTTGGACATTGAAGCTAAAAATGTAACATTTATGCTCCAACATCATATCCTCCAAATGTTTCCTCGAGGCGACAGTACAGAATGTCACCTTTTTATTTTGAGAAGGTGTTTTCATACATACCTGTTTTACCGTTTAGGAAAGATGAAAGCACTTTATGTATCTAGTCTCCCCTATTTGGACAAATGTACTTGTTGTGTTAAAGTAGTCAAAGTTTGGTATTTGGTCCCATATTCACTTCAAACTTCGTTGAATGCCAGTTACTATTGAAGGAAAACCAGCCAAAAACACAACCAAAACAAACTGCAAATGCATCCAACTGAGTTTGTAGAGTCAACAGGTTGATGTAGTCATTGTGTGCTAAGAATATTGGACCAAATACCTAAAAACTTTTGTTGATTGTTCATCTCTGGTGACTGGTCTTTATACATTTAGAACACAGCACTTAGCAAACAAAAGCAAACCTCTTAAATCAATCCAAGATGGCTTCAAGTCGTCTCCTGTTTATGCATTGCATACAATACTTTTTTGATATTTTGCCTCTTGACAGCAAATGTCCCCACAGTTGTGACTGCCACAACCCAGGCCGGGCGCCACACCACAATAGAAGAGAACAAGTTGAAGAGCTAGGATTTTTCGTCTCAGGGGTCTTTGTCTCCCAGCTGGGAGCTCTTAGCTTGCGCATGCTAAAACCACTCTATTGAGAAGATGGGAATGTATGTTTCTCACTTTTAGCTCCTCAACTCACCTGGTGAGAGTAAGCTGAAGGTGGACTGAAAGCAACTGGTATAGCTCCAGTCATACTATTTGACTTGTGACACTTGCAAAAAAACTATACAACATTGTTTCATTTGTTCTATTATATTGGTCTGGAAACAAACTTTCCATCTCACTGTACAGATGCTACATTACCCGTTTTCATGATGTGTCGTGCTGATTATGCTTTAGTCAGTGGGGAAGTTTTGAACACGTCCCACCTCTTTGTATTAGTACTGATCACAGAAATTACCTCAAAAGACTTTCCCCATATCTACTTCTCAAAAGCATCGATTGAATTACAAAACTCAAGGTTGACTCATCCATTAATTTCTCTACAGTCTGACAGTAGTGGAGCATTGGGTCCTGCGTGTCTGAGTGGGTGTAATCCTTTAGAGTAGAGGCTGCCGTGAGCCACACGTAAAGCACGCTAAACTCTAATGCTAATCCTTATCATTTATGGCCGGGCGGGGGAGGCCATGACTGTCTGACCTTGCGGCTACTTCAACACCTGCACGGAATCTAAAACTAGGATGAGCGTAGGCTAATTGAAATTGATAGCGAGGGCTCCTGTTTGTTGACTTTGGGAGGGCAGTTAGTTGGCCCGAGCACACTAACATCCTGTCTCTTGCGCAGTGTTTCCCAAACTGCGGCCCTCAGGACAAAGGGTGCATGTTTTGGTTAGTGATTCAAATTATCAAACGACTATTTTTAATCAGCTGTGTGGTGCTAAGACAAAAAACTAAACATGCGCCTTGGTCTCCCTGAGACGAGTTGGGAAAAACCTGCTCATGAAGTCAGTAGTCAGGCCCTAATTTAAGGATGCATTTCTCACAGCATTCCTCACCGAAAGAGTCAGAGAGTCCAGGATTTTTAGAATGCTACCCTAGTAGTCATGTAGAAAATACATATCTCGCTCTGTGTAATCCACTTGGTATATCAACAGATGCAGGTTTTACAATATAAAAATTTCCTCTGAACTTAAAACATTGCAAATGAGTCAAACAACTTCAATGAAACTATAAGTTGACTCATTCAAAATGTTTTCGATGAAAGCTGAAGTAGCCTAAGGTCGGTCATTTTAATATTTCTGACCATAACTTTGCCTGGTGTCAGTCTGACCTTGGAAAAGCGGTTTTTATTTATTAAGTGGTAACATTTAGTTTTAGTTTTTATGAGTTCTGGACTGCTGCCGGTGTCATGAGTTGTTAGACCAGAACATGGAACAATCACGTGAATCAAGTGTCCTGTGAGATTTATTTTTGTGCATTACTTTCAAAATTGTAATGAAGAATACATGTTGTTATGCTCTCAGGTTTGAGCTCTTGATTTGCCATTAGATGCCATTGGGCCCTATGATGATGAATCATAACTGTAGCTTTTTGTTTAGATAATGCCCAGCCAAAAATACACTCTTTTGTCTGAAATTGTATCATTCAATTAATAGGCATCAGTTCCTGAATAAATGTTATTTAAATCAAATCGATTAATTTGTGAAAAACCATAGCCAATTGAGAAAAGGTCATAAATTGAGAAATTACAGATTTGGCAGTCTCTGCTGCATGATAATATGAAATAGGTTTATCACGGGTGTTTCTATGACCCCTTTGCATCTGATTGAACTGAATTTAATTCCTCTCTTCTCCTTCCATATTCCCTCCTCAACGGTGCTCACATTGGATCGGAGGCCCACACCATGACTTGCTGAAGCCACTTTTGCTCTACCCACCCCCTTCTCCTCATTCAAGATGGTCCTTCCGGAGCGGATGAGCGTCCTGCTGGCAGCCCTCACACTCACTTCCCCTGGCATCTACTGTCCGCAACACGCCATCGCCCTTTCCTCAAGGACCTGGAGCCAATCAACGTTGTTCGGATGGGAGGCGTGAGTAGCCCCCACCAGCCCCTGATTGGCTTAGAAGTGATTCAAAAGGCCAAGTGGTGCTATGTTGTGTATTTTTTCCTCTGTGATATAAGGGGATTAATTTGTAGACCAGGACTGAGTTTGTTAGAGTGCCCTAATATGTGATGTGACATATAAATCTACCCCAAGAGATAGGGGAGGAAGATTGCTGTGATATTTGTCAATAGCAGCGCGCAGAAACAGATTACCCTAGTTGCATGGCCCTAAAGCTGTCTCAGAGCCCTAATGCCTTGTTAATCCATTTGATGAGCTGAAGTCTGGCTGTGGAGTTAGCCCCTACACAGGAGATGAGTGTCTTGTGCAACTTAAACACAATATTAGATTAAGCAGAGATGTATCCAAAATGGCCATCATTGGTTTTTGAGTGGGTGTTGAGCACAGTCTTCCCACAGTTCTCCAACTATATGTGGGTCTATCGGCTCCAGGAGGTATGTTTTACATAATAGTTAATGAGCCGGACAGGTTCTATACATTATCCCGGTGTGAAAGGTGGATAAAGAGAGGCAAGGAAAGTGTCACTGAGGGCTGTCAGTGGCATTGTGGCATTAAGATAGGAGTTAGGTTTGTGCTGGTCAACAGCTTAGAGATCTCGGAAGGAGAGGGAAAAAGAGCGACGAGAGGGAGTTTGCAGTGTGGTTCTGGTTCACAGGTGTGGTTCTGGTTCTAGGTTTACAATTGTGGTTCTGGTATGCTACAAATCAAAGTCAAGGTATAATGCTGAACATTTCAGACTGATTTCCAGCTCCTTTTTGCCAAATGTAGTAGGTAAACACCTTGAAACCGAGTTGGTCTACGGATCTCCTGGCATCTCCAGACAGTGGAAATGACAGCATCAGACCTACCACATAACTGGGAGTGAGTGGACTTCTCCAGGGCATTTTGTTTAGTGTTAGAGCATATTAGGCACCTCACTCTGCATGTTTGCAAGCTGGCATCGTCTTTGCCATCACGATGCAAATGCCAACAGTCTTATCATTTAATGAACACTTTTGCCTAGTCATCATATTTTGCTGTTGTGTTGTCCAAACAAAGCCTTTCCGACAGAAGTTTAATCTTGCGGCTACAGTATGTGCTTTAATAATTGCAATTTATACACATTCCGACAGCAACTACAGTAGCAGACACTGTCTCTTAGCTCACTCCATCCCAAGCCAAAATAAACTATGGCTCTATCAAACCTTGATCTACCCTTCCAGCAGGGTTGTGTTCATTAGGCACCAAAGCGGAAGAAAACAGACAATAAAAACAGGGATTTGTCCAATAAGAAACGCTCATGTTTTCAAAAATGTTATGTTGCGTGCCTTTATAAACAACACAGAACTAGACACTAGCGAGAGCAGGACTAGAGGTTTCTGTTTATTCCCCCAGTCTGGCCTTTAAGAAACAAGCAGGCCTCCTGAACCTGGATACAGTCCACAAAAGAACAGGACAACGACTTGAATGGAAAGTGTCTGACCAGAGTGAATGGTTTAGTTTAGCTACTACAAACCTCGCGCGTATCCATTTGTTGCCACTAGCAACTGAATAACAAATACTACAGAATCAAAGATTTAAACACCATATCTCACCAAAATGAGGCCTGTCAGGACCACGGCGTGATGAACCAATTAGAAATGGCGACTTGAGATATAGTAGTCATTCCCATAGAAGCTGTCCAGGAGTGAGCTGTCATGAGTTGGAAAAATCTTGAAATGTATGTGATAATTGAACTATTGTTATCTTATAATTTCTCTCTCTTTGTGGGCACCTACCTATAGCCCAGGGTTCAGGGGGCTGGTGTCGGACAACGACACACAACCCAGACTAGGCCTGGACTTCCAGAAGGATGCTGAGGATCAACCACATACTCTACATCGGCTGCCAGGTCAGTCCAGCCAATCCCTGCCTCCATTCTGGTCACATGTTAACAATCGCAAACAATTTAACATAACAACCAGACTAACCAATTTTGGTCTGTTTCCCGAAGCATTTTCAATGGAGAAGTCGGAAACCAACCCTTAGGAATTTGGCCTTTATTTATGAGACTATGTGCAGCACACCATGACACTAAATCTTAGTCTTTACCCCACAGGGACCATGTTTTTGCAGTAAACCTGACCACAGCTGGTGACGACGTCCCAGCTGGTAAGTGCGTAATCAAACACTCAATCCAAACCTCACATGGCTATGCAAGATGAGATCTAACATTAAAAAACAAAACAGGAACTAACATGGCCTTGTGGTTTATTACTGCACACTTTTGATCTTCTTTTTCTCTTCTGAACTACAAACTACCCATCATTTATTTGCAATATGAATTATATTTGTTTGTGAGAAGTACCCACCCGACCTGGCCTCTACTGAGTTTTCTCATAATGGACTTGCCTTGCACAAACAATGGGCCTTAGCTTGGCTGCTCCCCCAGCTACCTCCCTCTCTGTTTAACATGAAAGACCACAGGACCCTCAAGCGTAACCCCAATATGGCAAAAGTCCAGTAGTTATACCCAGACCCCTTTCATATCAGCTTCCTAGAAAGCACCTGCTGCTGATGGGGCGGCAGAAGTCAAACGATGCTCTCAGCAGGCAGACTAAAAGTTCACCCAAAGGTCACAGAGGCCTCTTAACAGGCTATGGCCACACAAACACATTCTGTGATTGCGTCAAGCTCTTTCTTTTAACTCTATGTGTGTGGTGTGGGGCTTTCTCTAGAGCATGGTGTGGTGTCATGTTTTGTTTCCCCCTTTCATGTATTGCAGAAGCTGACATGGAGATTCAAGGATGTAGCCAAGTGTACGTAGAAATTAAAAACAGTGTGAGTATCTATCTCCATGTTCTATGTGTGTCTACTTTGAGTTGGAGAGAAAACACTAGCTACCGTTTGCGTTCTTCAATGGGAGAATCAGGCTGTCCCTAGCAACATAAGTGCACCTATAACATAATTGGATGGTTTCAGGGCTCCATCATTTTTATTTGTTAATTGTTGTGATACCTAGTAATGCATCAGTGCTATTTAAAAAAGTCTATCCTGTGTGTTTTTCCAGGATGAATGCTACAACTGCGTCAAGTGCTGTTTTGTAGACGATGAGACCCTGTTGCTTA
>NW_025539306.1:0-13663 GCF_020615455.1 Coregonus clupeaformis
AGAAAACGTTTGACCGTGTCTGTCATGAGTAATTTCTTCCCTGGTAGCAACATTAATTGCATTCACCATTATTTCCACTCTGCTCACTCTCCCTCTCTCTACTCAGTCCTAACTAGCTCCACCCTGCCCTGCTCTGCTCTTGTTACCTGGCCAGCTGCACTGCATTTCCCACTCACCATCCTCTCACCTTGCCTCACCGTTCTAATTACTCTGCCAGCTGAACTGCATTTCCCACTACCTCTCCCAGTATATCAAGCCTCCCGGTTTTAGTTAAGCCCCGACAGATCGCTTCAAACCCGGACCAGTAACCTGCCTGTCTGCGCTCTGACCTGGGCTCTGTGTGATAGATCCTTTCTTGAGTTATGCCACATCTAACCTGCCTGACGAACGATCTTCAGACCCTCCGTAATGTTCGTTTCACTACGATATTTGCCCAGCCCCGATCTGTACTTCTGCCTGCATTCATTAGTTGTGTGTGGTGTGTTCCCCCAGGTCTCTCGATCACAGATGAGCGTGCCCAGACGTTTACCACCTCAGCCCGATAGCGTCCATCACTGGGGAAAACACAAGAGGACTGAACTCCCGGATATTTGGCGACCCCTGGAGCACAGGTACCCACAGGAGGACTCTGAAAGAACCTGACACCCCTGGGACTCCCCCGCCTGTAACCTTTGAATAAAGAACTCTGAATTTGAACTTTGCGTGGGTGTCGGTGACAGTGAACGATCTGACCATCATGGACCCAGCGCACCCCTGACCACGATGGAGGAAGAGCCAGAGAGGACTGCCCTCACAGCGACTGGACAACCGAGGGAGATATAAATCGGATGGTGGGCTATATCGCTTCCTTCTCCAGCTATTCAACCAGCAGCAAATAACAGTTCTGAATTGCAGCAACAATAGCTAGGCCTAAGCCCGCAACTACTCTCAAGCCCGGTATCCACCTGCACCCCCCTGGTCCTTTGTTCCTGTACCACCGATACCCTCATCCCTCCCGGAGGTCTAATGCTGCAGGCCCGGCAGTGCTGCTACCAGATCCTCCACGCTGAAAACCAAGGATTGGGAACCCGGAACGCTGGATGGCAAACAGAAGCAAGTAAGACCATTCTTGGAGCAGCTGCGAATCCAGTTTGCACTACAGCCCAGGACTTTCTCAACAGAGGGAGCTAAGGTGGGGAAGGTATCATTCACATCTCACCGAAGGCTGAGTATTGAGGGGAACGGCGGAATGACCGGAAACCCACCTGTGCCTCTTCAGTGCCTTTGAGGAGGGAGTAAATTGATTAGGCTCGACAACAGCCGAGCAAACTCCTGGGCTCACCATCCGTCAGGGCACGGACAGTGGCAGACTTCATTGACTGGATTGCCAGTCAAAGCTCGCGTAACCTGAGAGGCACTGGTGCAAGCCTTCCTCCATAGCCTGGCAAGTGATTATATTGCCAAGGATATGAGCTGAGTTTCTGAAGTGACCCGCCCTCAACGCTTGATGCCGCATTGGACCTTTGGATTGAGTCGTAATAGACCCGGGAAGGAGAAGGTGCCGCCAGTAACCTGCCATCCGTACTGGGTCGATACCGCCTCTGTCCAGCTCCTGCCTGTCAAGTCCTATAGCCAAACTCAATCAGCCTGAGCCCATGGAGATTGGTCGTGGCCTTCCCTGACTCGAGGAGGCGCCGGCGCCCTAAGCTCCAACCTTTTGCCTCTACTGTGGTGGCGAGAATTACGTAGTGATTGTCGGCAAAAAGCCGAGCTCACCAGGTGTAGGGGAGATCCGGGGTGAGCTCAACAAGCCTTAGTTCCTCCATCCAAAGACCTGCTTCATCTCCGCCATTTTGACAAGACTCCTACTACATTGGCCGCCCTTGTGGATTGGACGAGATATGGACCCTGAGCTGGCACAGCAACTGGGCGTGAAATCATAACTGGACACAACCATTCCTGCACGGTGGAGCCCTGGATGGGGCATCATTTTGGCACTGTCATATCGCCTGTGACAATCCTGCTGTAGGAAACCACCAGGAGTCATCAGTTTCACTCAACTCACCTGGCCAACTACTCATTTTGGATAGGGTAAGCACAACACATCGAATGGGAGACAGGAACAGTCGTGAGGGAAGGAGTGTTTAAGACCTGCTTAAGGGGCCACTCCTGCCCTCACCATTACCATCTCCGACATATCAATGTTGCTGTTGTCACAGCCTCGAAAGAGGTGTTTAACAAAGGCGAATTACCTAACAGATTCCTAGTGATAAATGGATCCTGCTGGCACAGTGACTTCCCAAGGGTAGTTCGTCACTGTAGCCCCGGAAAGAAAGGCATGGAGGACTAATTAAGATTTTGTCTCGGGATAATTAGACCGGCCTCGCAGGAGCGGATTCTTTTTGTGGCAAGAATGGAGGTGGCCTCATGCATAGATTAACTGAACGAATCACGTTAAGAATCGCTACCCACTGCCCTTACTTTCGCCTGCCTCGAACTGCTGGAAGGAGCACGTATCTACCTAAGTGACCTTCAAGTAAGCTACCATCTGGGTGCGGATGAGGAGGGAGACGAATGGAAGACAGCGTCAAATACACCAACCGCCACCCAGGAATATCTCGGCCATGCCCTTCAAGGCCTCACCAATGGCCCCCAGCAGTTTTTCAAGCTAGTGAATGATATCCTAGGGAATGCTAAAATAATACGCGATTTTGTGTATTGACGTATATTTTAATATTTCAAAGACTGTGTCAGAACAATAACGTCAGTTGATCCTGCGCCGCCTGCTGGGAGAAAATCGAGGGATATGCCAAGACCTTATTCTGGGGTAAGGGGGGATCGAGGTAGCATTTAGAATGGATCTCACGGAAGGTGTGGCTGTACTTCCTGGCCAGTTCTGAGTTGGAAAAGTTGTACAGTTCCTGGGCTTTGCCAACTTTTATGGGAGATCATCAGAAACGGCCTACGGGCGCTAACCAGCACTAGTTTCAACTGTACTAATGGACATGTGATAAGGCCTTCAAATCCTCAAGACATGTTTCACTTCTGCTCCCATCCTCCAGATGCTGGAGATGCAGCAAGGCAGTTTGTGGTGGAGGTAGATGCTTCGGATTGCGGGGAGGGTGCAGAGAGATGTAAGATGCACCCTGTGCCTTTCTATCCGTCGCTAACCCCTGCCGAATGCCACTACGAGCATTGGGAAACCGCGAGCTGTTATTGGGTAAGCTCGCCTTGAAGAATGGGCGGTGCACTGGTTAGAGGGGTCAGAGGAATTATCTAGGGAGGTGGACAGACCACAAGAACCTGGAGTATATCCAAACAGCCAGGAGGCTGAACTCCCGTCAACAGCGGTGGTCTACTGTTCTTTACGCGCTTCAATTTCACGCTCCTACCGCCCCGGGATCTCGCAACATCAAACCTGATGCTCTTTTCCCGGATGTTTCAGAAGGACGAGACCACCGCCATGACAGCTCCCATTCTTCCCAGCCACTTGGTCGTAGTGGCCTCACCTGGGAGATCGAGAAGCAGGTCATGGAGGCTCTTGGGGACCAGCCAGGTCCAAGCACCAGCGCCCCCAACCGTCTGTTTGTTCCAGCAAATCTCAGGTCACCTGTGATTCAGTGGGGGCACGAATCCCGTCTGGCCTGTCATCCCGGCATCACTCGCACCTTCGATCTGGTCCGCCAGCGGTTCTGGTGGCGGGGGATGAGACGGGATGTCCGAGAATTCATCCGAGCTTGTCCCACTTGTAACCGAAACAAGACTCCCAACCCAGCCTCCTGCTGGGTTGCTGCAACCCCTACTCATACCCAAGAGGCCCTGGTCCCACGTTTTCACTGGACTTTGTTGCAGGGCCTTCCGCCCTCTGACGGACACAGTCATCCTTACCATTGTTGACCGCTTTAGTAAGCATGACCCACCGTGCCCCCCTTCCCCAAACTACCCTCTGCTAAAGAGACCTCCCAGGTGGTCCTGAACATGTGTTTCGTATCCATGGCCTACCCCAGGATATAGTGTCAGACCGGGGCCCGCAATTCTCAGCAACCTTTTGGAAGGAGTTCTGTCATCTCCTTGGGGCCACCGTAGCCTGTCGTCTGCTGATTCCACCCGCAGTCAAACGGCCAGACTGAACGCGCATGAACCAGGAGCTGGAGAAGGCACTGAGGTGTGTGGCTTCCCAAAATCCCGGGCCTGGGCTCAACACCTGCTCTGGGCTGGAATATGCCCATAATTCACTCACCAGTTCCTCCACGGGGCTCCCCTTTCAGTGTGTCTACGGGTGCTTCAACCCTCCACTGTTTGCCAGCCAGGAGGCGGATGCCACCTGTCCGTCTGCTCTTGCGTATGCCCGCCGCTGCCGCCAGCGACTTGGGCCCAGGCTCGCACTGTGCTCCTGAAGTCTGGAACCAGCTACGCCCGTCGGTGCCAACCGACGGAGGACCAGCACCTACTTACCGGGGTGGTCAGAAGGTCTGGCTGTCTGCCCGGGATCTGCGCTGAACGGGGTTGTATCACGAAAGCCGGGCCCTCGGCTTCATTGGTCCTTTTCCTGTAGAAAGTCATCAGTCCAACGGGCGGTCCGACTTCCAGTTGCCCGCTTCCATGCGGGTCCACCCCACCTTCCACGTCTCCAAGGTCAAGCCGGTCCATGAAAGTCCCCCTGGTCCCTGCAGCCCGGCGCCACCTCCTCCGCGCCTCGAGATGGCGGTCCTGTCTTCACCGGCCCGCGGTTGCTCCGCTCCAGGCGAAGGGGTAGGGGTCTCCAGTACCTCGTTGATTGGGAGGGATATGGTCCAGAGGGAGAGGACCTGGATCCTGCCAGGAGGATAGTGTGGACCGACCCTTATCACTGACTTCCACCACTAAATCCTGATCAGCCGTGCAATCCGTAGGGGGCCGTCCCAAGAGGGGTTCCTAGCAAATCACCGGCTCGCCCTGCTCCTGTCTCAGTGCCTGTCCTGTCTCCCGACCGTGACCCTCCAGCTCCTTCTGAGGATGAGAGATCACTCGGACCGCTCGGAGGAGATTCTGACCCGCCGCCTGCTCCCCTCCACCCTCCCGGCATGATGTTGTTCTTGGGACTTCTGGGGCCGTCCCTTGGAGGGTCCTGTGCCATGAGGACTCTCTCTCCCTGGTAGCAACATTAATTGCATTCAATTATCTTCCACTTCTCTGCTCACCTCCTCTCTCTACTCAGCCTAACTAGCTCCACCTGCCCTGCTCTGCTCTTGTTACCTGGCCAGCTGCACTGCATTTCCCACTCACCATCCTCACCTTGCCTCACTCTGTTCTAATTACTCTGCCAGCTGAACTGCATTTCCCCACCACCTCTCCCAGTATATCAAGCCCTGGTTTTCAGCCAAGCCCTGTCAGATCGTCTTCAAACCCGGACCAGTAACCTGCCTGTCTGCGCTCTGACTCCTGTTTGTGATACCGATCCTTTCTTGACTGCCTCCTTGTTCTACTGCCCCGTCTACCCCAACCTGCCTTCTGGACCTCGACTACTCTCCGATCTTCCAGCCCCTCCGGTAATTCGTTTCTGCCTTCTGTCTCTCACCACGATATTTGCCCAGCCCTGATCTGTACTTCTGCCTGCCATTCATATTGCTGTTGTGTGTGTGTGTTCCCCCAGGTCTCCGACCACCAGATGAGCGTGCCCAGACGTTCACCACCTCAGCCCGGCATACGCCGCTCCATCACTGGGGAACACACACTAAGCACTTGCGGACTGGACACCCCCGGACATTTGGTGACCCCCGGAGCACAGGTACCCACAGGAGGACCCTGAAAGACCCCTGACACCCCTGGGACTCCTCTTCCCGCCTGTAACCTTGAATAAAGAACTCTGAATTTGAACTTGCGCTCTTGGGTCCTCTTCTGTTCGTGACAGTGTCATTGCCAACAAAGGGTATATAACAAAGTATTGAGAAACTTTTGTTATTGACCAAATACTTATTTTCCACCATAATTTGCAAATAAATTCATTAAAAATCCTACAATGTGATTTTCTGGATTTTTTTCCTCATTTTGTCTGTCATAGTTGACGTGTACCTATGATGAAAAATTACAGGCCCCTCTCATCTTTTTAAGTGGGAGAACTTGCTCAATGTGGTGGCTGACTAAATAAATTTTTTTCCCCACTGTACCTGATTTGGAATAGAGTTCCATGTAAGTCATGGCTACCTATGTGGTACTGTGCGCCTCCCATAGTCCGTTCTGGATTTGGGGACTGTGAAGAGACCTCTGTGGTGGCATGTCTTGTGGGGTATGCATGGGTGTCCGAGCCATGTGCCAGTATTCCAAACAGACAGCTCGGAACATTCAGCTCTGCCGACACCTCTCACAAAAACAAGCAGTGATGAAGTTTCAATCTCTCTTCCACTCTGAGCCAGGAGAGACTGACATGCATGTCATCAATGTTGGCTCTCCGTGTGCTTTTTAAGGGCCAGCCTGTGCTGCCCTGTTCTGAGCCAACTGCAATTTTCCCAAGTCCCTCTTTGTGGACTGACCACACTACTGAACAGTAAAGTCTAGGTGCGACAAAACTAGGGGCCTGAAGGACCTGCCTTGTTGATGGTGTTGTAGAAGGCAGAGCAGCGCTTAATTATGGACTTACTTCTCCCCATCTTAGCTACTGTTGTATCAATATGCTTTGACCATGACAGTCTACAACCAGGTTACCCCAAGCAGTTTAGTTATACAATGCTTTTAGTTTTGGAAATATTCAGGACGAACTTTATTCCTTGCCACCCATTCCGGAAACTTAACTGCAACTCTTTGTTAAGTTTCTGTAGTAGCTGATGTGTATAGGTGTTGAATCATCCGTATACATAGACACACTGGCTTTACTCAAAGCCAGTCGTTAGTAAAGATGGAAAAAAGCAAGGGGCCTAGACAGCTGCCCTGAGGGAATTCTGATTCTACCTGGGATTATGTTTGAGAGGGCTTCCATTAAAGAACACCCTCTGTGTTCTGTTAGACAAGTAACTCTTTATTCACATTATAGCAGGGGGTGTAAGCCATAACACATACGTTTTCCAGCAGCAGACCATGATCGATAATGTCAAAAGCTGCACTGAAGTCTAATAAAACAGCCCCCACAATCTTTTTATCATCAATTTCTCTCAGCCAATCATCAGTCAGGTGTAAGTGCTGTGCTCTTGAATGTCCTTTCTATAAGCATGCTGAAAGTTTGTCAATTTGTTTACAGTAAAATAGCATTGTATCTGGTCAAACACCATTTTTTCCAATAGTTTACTAAGGGTTGGTAACAGGCAGATTGGTCGGTTATTATCTTGAGCCAGTAAAGGGGAGCTTTACTATTCTTAGGTAGTGGAATGACTTACTTCCCTCAAGCCTGAGGGCACACACATTTCAGTAGGCTTAAATTGAAAATATGGCAAATAGGAGTGGCAATATCATCCACTATTATCCTCAGTAATTTTCTCCATCCAAGTTGTCAGACCCCGGTGCTTGTCATTGTTAATAGACAACAATAATTTGTTCACCTCTTCCACACTCACTTTACGGAATTCAAAATTACAATACTTGTCTTTCGAATTTGGTCAGAATATACTTGGATGAGTAGTGTCAGCAATTGTTGCTGGCATGTCATGCCTAAGTTTGAGCTAATCTTGCCAATGAAAAAAAATATTAAAGTAGTTGGCAATATCTGTTGGTTCTTGTGATGAATGAGCATCTGATTCAATGAATGATGGAGCAGTTTGCCTTTTTTCAAAAAATTTCATTTAAGGTGCTCCAAAGCTTTTTATTATCATTCTTTATGTAATTGTCCTTGTTTCATAAGGTGTAGTTTCTTCTTCTTTTTATTCAGTTTAGTCACATGATTTCTCAATTTGTAATACGTTTGTCAAATTGGTTGTGCAGCCAGACTTATTTGCCATTTATTTTGCCTCATCCCTCTCAACCATACAATTTTTCAATTCCTCATCAATCCACGGGGATTTAACAGTTTTTACAGTCATTTTTCTTAATGGGTGCATGCTTATTAGTAACTGGAATAAGCAATTTCATAAATGTGTCAAGTGCAGTGTCTGTTTGCTCCTCATTACACACCTACGGACCAACATATATTATTTACATCAACACCATAGGAATCACTACAAAACTTATTGTATGACCTCTTATACACAATATTAGGCCCAGCCTTTGGAACTTTGGTTTTCCTAGATATGGCTACTATATTGTGATCACTACATCCAATGGATTTGGATACTGCTTTCAAACAAATCTCTGCAGCATTAGTAAAGATATGATCAATACATGTTGATTATTTAATTCCTTTACTGTTTGTAACTACCCTGTAGGTTGACTGATAACCTGAACCAGCCGTGGTTGCAGGCACTGGTTACAGTTTGAAGCTTTCTCTTGAGTGGGCAGCCTGATGACAGCCAGTCAATATTTAAATCACCCAGAAAGTATACAGGAATGTGGTTCTGTATATAAACAGCAACACCTCCACCATTGGCATTTCTATATTTTCTATAAATGTTATAACTGTCACGGTTCAGACAGACGACCAGAGGACCACAATTGCGTCACACCAGAAAGTTTATTAAACTTAAGGGAAAAAGGGGAAGGTAGGGAGTGAATGAAGGCTCCAGGGTAACAGGGATCCCCGTCCCACGCGCTGGGTCTGTGCCCCCCAGTGGCAGCGATAGCGGCCTATGAAGCCGGTGGTGGGTGGTCCAAGTCCTGGGGGAGACACAGACACAACAGGGCGGAATGAAACCAGGCAGCAGTACAGTTCAAGGGAAATCCAAAATACGGAGGTAGCAAGGCAGAAGGCTGGTCAGAGTTACCGGGATTGAAGAGTAGTCAGAGTCGTAATGGCAGAAGCAGGTCTGGATCTCCTGGAGGCAGAAGAGTAATGTCCAAAAACAGGCAGGTCCGGGGTCACAAAACCAGGGTGAGCCAGAAGCGCGAGAGCAAACAGGTTCCGGGTGTGAGCTTTGCAGACGATCTGACACACGGAGAGCTGAAAGACAGGGCCTTAAATACTGGGAGAGGTTAGTGGGTAATGCAGCGCAGCTGGCAGAGTAATAAGAGCCGAGCAGAGCAGGGACAGGTGGAGCTAGTTAGGCTGAGTAGAGAGAGGGTGGGAGGTGAGCAGAGTGGAAGCAAATTAAGGTGGTAACCCGGTGGAGTGAGAGGGCTCATGACAGAACCCCCCAAGGGACGGCCCCAGAAGTCCTAAGGCAACACCACGCCGGGCGGGAGGAGGGGAGCCGAGGAGGGCTAGAACTCCTCCCGAACGGTCCCGAGTGAACGTCCTCATCCTCGGAGGAAGCCGGAGGGCCGTGGTCGGGGAGATGGGACAGGTCCCGAGACAGGATCCAGGCATAGGACAGGAAGCCGGAAGGGCCGGACGGTTAGGGACCCCTCTGGGGCGGCCCTACGGATTGCAGGTTGATCAGGATGCCGTTGCGTGGAAAGCGGTGATGAGAGTCCTATCCACAATCCGACTAGCTGGCACCCAGAGTCCTTTCTCAGGTCCATAGCCCTCCCAGTCAATGAGGTACTGGAGACCCCTACCCCTCCGTCTGGACCGAGCGAGGGGCGGACGGTGTAAAACCAGACCACCATCGACGAGCCGTGGAGGAGGAGGACCAGGCGCAGCAGGGACCAGCGGACTCTCGATGGATGGGCTTAATCTTAGACACATGGAAAGTGGGGTGCACCCTCAGGGAATTAGGCAGTTGGAGCCGGACAGCAGTTGGGCTAATCACTCTATGATAGGGAATGGGCCAATGAACCGAGGTGCCAGCTTCTGCGACTCCACCCTGAGTGGCAGGTTTCTTCAGGATGACAACCACACCCTTTGACCAACATGGTAGGTGGGAGCAGGAATTCTCCGACGGTTGGCCGGTAGTGTAGCTGGCAACGGACCTGAGGAGTGTGGCTCGGGCTTGTGACCAGGTGCGGCGACATCGACGGGCAAAAGCAAGCGGTGCAGATAGGCAAGTAACCTCCTCCTCCTGGCTGGCAACAGAGGAGGCTGGTATCCATAAACACATTGGAAAGGGGACATACCGATGGCAGAGCAGGTCAGAGAATTGTGTGCGTACATCCACCATGTCAATTGCTGCGACCAGGAGTGGGGGTTGCGTGATCCAGGCCGTATGACAGAGTGAAATTAAACCTGGTGAAGAACAGGCCCAGCGGGACTGCGCTGGAGTTCAACCGTTTGGCCGTGCGGATGTACTCCAAGTTCTTATGATCCGGTCCAAACGAGAAATGGAATGGTGGACCTCCAGCCAGTGACGCCACTCCTCCAAGGCAAGTTTCACAGCCAGCAGCTCACGGTTCCCTATGTCGTGAATTGCACTCAGAGGGGGACAACCGACGTGAAAAAGGCACAGGGATGGAGCTTCCTATCCTCCGTCAGCCCACTAGAGAAATCACAGCACCAACTCCCACATCCGAGGCGTCCACCTCTACAATGAATTGCCGGTCCACATCAGGCATCTGGAGGATGGGAGCGGAGGTGAACCTCACCTTGAGGGTACTGAAGGCTTTGCCGGCTGCTGGGGTCCAGGTGAAGGGGTTGCTTGGTGCTGGTTAGAGCAGTGAGAGGGCAGCAACGGTACTGCAGTTCCGGATAAACTTCCTAGTAGAAGTTAAGTGCAAACCCCAGAAACTGTTGCAGCTTCTTTCTGTTCTCCGGAACTGGCCATGAAGTGACTGCTGATATTTTGGCAGGATCCATTTGGATACTTCCTTCTGCCACTATGTACCAGGGAAGAGCCACTGTCTTGACGTGAAACTCACATTTCTCTGCCTTGGCGTAGAGGGAATTCTCCAGAAGACGATGAAGGACTTGCTGGACATGGCGGGGTGTGTTCAGACAGGTTTCTGGAGTAAATTAAGATGTCATCCAGGTAAACGAAGACAAACTTGTTTAACATGTCCGCAGTACATCATTCACTAGAGCCCACGGAACACAGCAGGAGCATTGGTGAGGCCAAAAGGCATAACCAGATACTCGTAGTGGCTGTTGGTGTATTGAATGCGGTTTTCCATTCATCTCCTCCCGGATCCGCACTAGGTGGTAAGCGTTTCTGAGATCCAACTTGGTAAAAACAGTGGCTCCCTGGAGCAACTCAAAAGCAGAGGTGAGCAGAGGCAGAGGGGTAACGGTTTTTCACTGTGATGTCGTTGAGTCCCCTGTAGTCGATGCAGGGAAGAGATCCGTCCCTTCTTCCCCCACAAAGAAGAAGCCAGCACCAGCAGGAGATGAAGATGAACGGATTAATCCTGCGGACAGAGAGCCATTGATGTAGTCCTCCATGGACTTTCTTTCAGGAGCAGACAACGAATAAAGACGACCCTTGGAGGAGCTGTTCCAGGGAGGAGGTTCGATGGCACAGTCGTATTCGGTCGGTGAGGGGCAGAGATGTGGCTCTTGCTTTGTTAAACACCTCTCTGAGACCATGGTAGCATTCTGGGACATTGGAGAGGTCAGGAGCGGAGTTAGTAGGTACTGGGCCGAGGGGGTAGTGCGGCAGCAAGCAGGCAGGTTCGTGGCAGTCCTCTCCCCACTCCCTGATCACCCCGGTCACCCAGTCGAGCTGAGGTTGTGCCGGCGGAGCCATGGGTAACCCAGGATGAGGGGTTGGCCCGGAGAGGGGAGCAGGTGAAACTGGATAGTTTCTTGATGGTTTCGGACAGACCCATCGAGACCGGGGCCGTGACATGAGTGACCGATCCGAGGTGTCCGTCCAGTGCCCGGGCAGGGAATAGGAGGTGTCAAACGGAGGTTCTCCAGTCCCAGTTGGCGTGCCAGCTTGATGTCCATTATGTTGGCTTCGCGCCAGAATCCACCAGAGCAGCCAGGGTGTGAGTTGAGTCAGAGAGGCGGAGGTGAACTTGCAGCAGGGGTTTGCGGTCGGAGGACTGGATGGTCATTGAACTCAACGGACTCCCCTACGCCCGGTGAGCTTCGGCCCTTTAAAGGGAAGGTTACCACACGATGTCCATCACCTCCCACAATAGAGGCAGAGGTTTGAGGTCGCGCTGGCGCTCTGCAGGAGTGAGGGAGGCTCGCCCAATCTCCATAGGCTCAGACTGATCAAGCTGACCTGGGTGAGTGTGCAGTAGATGACAGGAGCCCAGTCGGATCTCTCCGAATGCCGGTAGTAGGTGGACCTTGGCGCCCCCTCTCACGACGACGGGTCTGTATCCTTCTGTCGATCCTGACAGTCAGTGCGATGGCTTCATCAAGAGTGGAAGGCAGTTCATGGGAGACCAACTTCGTCCCTTGATATAGTCAGCCAAACTATGGAAGAACGCGTCCACCAACGATGGTGTGTTCCAAGAACTTCGTCTAGCCAGGGTTCGAAGTCGATGGAATGGTCTGCGACTGTACGTCTGCCTTGTCGAATACTGAACAGTTCACGAGACGCCTCTGCGGTGGGTGAATCCAGGCTTCAAACACCTTCAGCATCTCCTCAGCAAACAGGTCGAAGGTTGCACATGCGTGGGGGGTTTGACGTTCGAACTCTGCTGTTCCCAGAGTCGAGCCTGGCCCGTCAGGTGAGTGATGGCATACCCAACTTTAGCCCCCTCCGTGGCGAAGGTCCTTGGCTGCAAGGAGAACTGAAGTCGGGCAGCTAGTCAGGAATGGCCGGACCTGGGTTGAATCAGCCGTTGAACCGCTTCGGGGTTTCCAATCTTGGGTTCGGAGCAGCGGCTGCAATGACCGGGGCAGGTAACTCGGGGGCTGGGTGTGGGCAGACTGGCTGGGGTAAGGGTTGGTGAGGAGTTGAATGATCATGGCGAGTTGTTGTTGCTGCTGCTGGAACTGCTGCTCATGCTCATCGGTTTCCATGTCGGGGGAAAGTGTGCGCTGAGTCCATAATGGTCAGATCGTACTGTCACGGTTCAGACAGACGACCAGAGGACCACAATTGCGTCACACCAGAAAGTATTATTAAACTTAAGGGAAAAGGGAAGTAGGGAGTGAATGAAGGCTCCAGGGGTACACAGGGATCCCGTCCAATGCGCTGGAGTCTGTGCCCCCCCAGTGGCAGCGATGCGTCCTAGTGAAGCCGGTGGTGGGTGGTCCAGAAGTCCTGGGGGAGACACAGACACAACAGGGCGGAATGAAACCAGGCAGCAGTACAGTTCAAGGGAAATCCAAAATACGTAGTAGCAAGGCAGAAGGCTGGTCAGAGTTACCGGGATTAAGAGAGTAGAATCAGGAGTCGTAATGGCAGAAGCAGGTCTGGATCTCCTGGAGGCAGAGAGTATCCAAAAACAGGCAGGTCCGGGGGTCACAAACCAGGGTGTAGCCAGAAGCGAGAGCAAAACAGGTTCGGGCGTGAGCTTTGCAGACGATCAGACACCGGAGAGCTGAAAGACAGGGCCTTAAATACTGGGAGAGGTTAGTGGGTAATGCAGCGCAGCTGGCAGAGTAATAAGAGCCGAGCAGAGCAGGGACAGGTGGAGCTAGTTAGGCTGAGTAGAGAGAGGGAGGTGAGCAGAGTGGAAGCAAATTAAGGTGGTAACCCGGTGGAGTGAGAGGGCTCATGACAATAACCTTGTATTGCTACCACTGTATCATCAAAGGTATTATCTAAGTGAGTTTCAGAGATAGTCAGAATATGAATGTCATCTGTTACTAGCAAATTATTGATTTCATGAACCTTGTTTCTTAAGCTAC
>NW_025539307.1:0-13662 GCF_020615455.1 Coregonus clupeaformis
AGCATTTCCACATAGACATACTATCATGTTCCAACCATGCACTATACCGGCATGTACTGACCCCTTTAACCCTCCACGCTCCATGTAACTCATATGAACACCTCCCTCTCTAGCTGCCTCAAACTACCCATGAGTCTTAAAAACTACCATATGGTCCTCTACGTCTATATAAATACTGGACACGTCACAGCGCTCTCCAAAGTCAAGAGCTGGCTCTGTTCAAACGACTTGTTGCACTGCGTTTTCAGATATGAATGTCACTGGGTGGCTTTTTTCTTTTCTTTTCTGACGAATATCTTTCTTTTCAATCCCAGATGGCCTTTAGTTGGACTCTTCAAAGTCGGCAGAACGGACTGCACATCGGCGAATTCCACGGCTTTTAAAGTGTTATAATTACCAGAGTGCAAGAGCACATATGTGGGCCATATTGCATCAATCAATCAAAGACGAACGTCCGAGTTTAATCCCTTGCAATGATCATTCTGACACCTACAAACTTATCTTTTGAGGAAAGAAAGAAAGAAAGAAAGAAAGAAAGAAAGAAAGAAAGAAAGAAAGAGAAAGAAAGAAAGAAAGAAAGAAAGAAAGAAAGATAGAAAGAAAGAAGAAAGAAAGAAAGAAAGAAAGAAAGAAAGAAAAAGAAAGAAGAAAGAAAGAAAGAAAGAAAGAAAGAAAGAAAGAAAGAAAGAAAGAAAGAAAGAAAGAAAGAAAGAAAGAAAGAAAGAAAGAAAGAAAGAAAGAAAAATGTTGTTTTTATATCTATAACCAGAGAAGATGACACTGGCCATTTGAGTGTAGGCCCTGTAACCAGATCATACCCACCAAGTTCACAGTTCTTCAGATCAGTGGTCTTGTTGTTATGTTTTTTGTATGGCCTTGGATAAACAACATGAAAGCTTATTGTTATTCAACATAGAACAAAAACTAAATGTTCTCTCACTTTTTGTGGCAAATACTGCCTCGGGGGAGCATGCATTTCCAGACTAGCAGCTCTAGTTTTTGGTGCAAATTAATTTCACTCAATTCACTTTTTCTTCAAGCAACTTGACTCCTATTGTGTTAACTTTGACTCAAATCCTGATAATGAGTGTTTTATATTGTCTGATTGAAATTCTCATGTACACTAGGTTAGATAGCAAAACACCTCTTGAACATGATCATATTATTTTGTGTTCTGACCTCCAGCAATATTTTGGGTTGATACACCTCACCATTCTATGTGAGAAGAGTCATGTTTCTGGTCAATGACTCACAACCCCATGCCCAACCGCAGGTCTGTGCCCTTGTGTATGTTCCCCCCTGGTACGTGCCCTCAGAACCGTTTCCATGCTCTCTCACAGAGAAAACTTGCAAACAGCTGCATTTTCCATTAGAAGTGGTTAGAAAGTCATTTTTTTCTATCGGAGGGAGTAGGGGAGCGAGGGAAGAAGGAGAATGGGTGGGAGGGGGTGTAGATGAAAGCCAGAGAAGTCTAGAGAGTTTAAGTGGGAAAACATGTGGCGGTTGCTCAGCTGCATGGTTCCTGCCTTCCTTCATCAGCAAAACACAGCCTTGGTGAAACATGTTAGAATACAAATTCTATGACAGACAGACAGACACAGATGGACGGAGGGATGGGCAGACATGCGGAAAGACAAGTAGGTAGGTAGGTAGGTAGCAGTGGTGGAAAAAAAGTACCCAATTGTCACACTTGAGTAAAAGTAAAGATAAATTATTAGAAGATTACTCAAGTAAAAGTGAAAGTCACCCAGTAAAATACTACGAATAAATGTCTAAAAGTATTTGGTCAAAAGTAAAGTAGTTGCTAAAATATACTTAAGTATCAAAAGTAAAAGTAAAAGTACGAATAATTTAAAATTCCTTGTATTAGGCAAACCAGATGGCACAATTTTCTTGTTTTTTATTTATTTACCTATAGCCAGGGTCACACTCCAACACTCAGACATCATTTACAAACAAAGCATTTGTGTTTAGTGAGTCCACCAGATCAGATGCGTAAGGATGACCAGGGATGTTCCTCTTGATAAGTGTGTGAATTGGACCATTTTCTGTCCTGCTAAGCATTCTGAAAATGTAACAGTACTTTTGGGTGTCAGGGAAAATGTATGGAGTAAAAAAGTACATAATTTTCTTTAGGAATGTAGTAAAGGTAAAAGTAAAGTAGTCAAAAATATAAATAGTAAAGTAAAGTACAGATACCCCAAAAAACTACTTAAGTAGTACTTTCAAGTATTTTTACTTAACCTTCCATTGTCCTAGGGTCAAAATGACCCGCCACTGTGTTGAACCAACTTTCTTTAATTTTTATATTTTTGGATTATCTTGTGAGAAGGAGGCAGTGATACTTTCTTTAAAGTCTCACTGCCTCCTTCTCCAAATGATCCCAAAAATATAAAAAATTAAAGAAAGTTGGTTAACTGGTGGCGGGTCATTTGACCTCTAGGACAAGGAGGGAAGTACTACACCACTGTGGTAGGTAGGTAGGTAGGGTAGGTAGGTACACTACCGGTCAAATGTTTTAGAACACCTACTCATTCAAGGGTTTTTCTTTATTTTTACTATTTTCTACATTGTAGAATAATAGTGAAGACATCAAAACTATGAAATAACACATATGGAACCAAAAAGTGTTAAACAAATCAAAATACATTTTATATTTGAGGGATTCTTCAAATAGCCACCCCTTTGCCTTGATGACAGCTTTGCACTCTCTTGGCATTCTCTCAACCAGCTTCATGAGGTAGTCACCTGGAATCACCGCTAGTGTATGTAGGTAGGTAGGTAGGTAGGTAGGTAGGTAGGTAGGAAGATAGGTAAGCAGGAAGCAGAGGAGAGTGGTGGGAGGAGCTATTGGAGGACGGGCTCATTGTAAAGACTAATGGAATCAATGGAATCCATATGTTTGATGTGTTTGATACCGTTCCATTTATTCCATTCCAGTCTGTACAATGAGCCCGTCCTCCTATAGCTCCTCCCACCAGCATCCTCTGGCACAAATGTATGCAAAGAGGTACAGTACTAGGTAGGTAGGTATCCGGGGAAGGCCTCCCATAACTTGCTCATACATACATTCTCTCTGTTTTTAATTTTACAGCTGGAAGACTTTCTCCACTCTCTTAAACTAACGTAATTGTTAATGCAGTGTGTTTTGTGCCGTGGACTATTCCCAACAGCACCCAAGTAATCTGGTCATCTAATTCTCTCCCCAAGCTAATTGGCTGATAGAAAATAAACACGACATCGCCATTGTAAATTCTATGAACTTTCTAGAAAATGGGAAGTGTCAAACAAGACATTTGCAGGTTGAGAATGGTCTCCTCTTTAGCATGGATGTCATCATATCACCTCTAAATATTCACAATTATTCAGTGCCTTTGCCATTCAGAACCTCTTTGATAGACAGTAGGGTTGACCATAATGATTGTATAATTACTGTGCATGGTAATACAATGGAATGACATTTAGGAGGTTTTGAGGCCTCTCTCTCTGACTAAGGAACAAAGTCAATTACTATAGGTAAAGGTGAGAACAGTCATGAACACTGTGAAAGGTTGTGTTGCTTTGAGGACAAGATGTGAGGACGCTTCCCACTGCAGGTAAAGTGTTGCCGTAGTAATATCTAGTGGCTTTTAGAAAACTACTGCCAGCACCTTTTTCAAGACAAAATTAATCTCATCTCATCTTTGGTTTGAGAATGTCTGTATGATCTTATCATAACATGGTTATCATTTACACTGGAAATATTTGATTCACTTTCTTCAAGACATACTATGATGATTACATATATAGAATCTTCATTTCACCAGTATTGTCGTAGAAAAATAATCCTGCAGCACCAGGATTTGACTGTTTAGTCCGTAATGTTGCTTGATCGGTGGTGAGCTGGACAAAAGGGAGGCTACATTAAAAGTGCAATACTGTTAATATATACTGAATAAAAATATAAACGCAACATGTAAAGTGATAGTCCCATGTTTTCATGAACTGAAATAAAAGATCCCAGAAATGTTCCATACACACAAAAAGCTTATTTCTCTCAAATTCTGTGCACAAATTTGTTTACATCCCTGTTAGTGAGTATTTGTCCTTTGCCAAGATAATCCATCCACCTGACAGGTGTGGCATATCAAGAAGCTGGATTAAACAGCATGATCATTACACAGGTGCACCTTATGCTGGGGACAATAAAGGTGACTCTAAAATGTGCAGTTTTGTCACACAACACAATGCCACAGATGTCTCAAGTTTTGAGGGAGTGTGCAATTGGCATGCTGACTGCAGGAATATCCACCAGAGGTGTTGCCAGATAATTGAATGTTAATTTCTCTACCATAAGCCACCTCCAACGTCATTTTAGAGAATTTGGCAGTATGTCCAACCGGCCTCACAACCGCAGACCACGTGTAACCACGCCAGCCCAGGATCCCCATCCGGCATCTTTACCTGCGGGATCGTCTGAGACCAGCCACCTGGACAGCTGATGAAACTGATGGAGTATTTCAGTCTGTAATAAAGCCCTTTGTGTGGGGAAAAAACTCATTCTGATTGGCTGGGCCTGGCTCCCCAGTGGGTGGGCCTGGCTCCCAAGTGGGTGGGCCTGGGAGGGCATAGGCCCCTGCCCAGTAATGTAAAATCCATTGTTTAGGGCCTAATGAATTTATTTCAATTCCAGAATAAACTGTAACTCAGTAAAATCGTAGAAATGTTATATGTTAGTGCAAGTTTTCAGCAATTAAAAAAAAATGTAAATCACAAAGCTCATCTGTATTTTCTGCAGTGCAGGAACATTCTCAGCAACAAAAGAGTGATCTAATTAAGATCCTACATCTGTACTTTGTTTGTTTTCACTCTTTCTCCTCAACCCCACTGTCTGAGAGTGCACAGAGTTTCTCTCATACTCTCAAATGAAATAATTAGTATGCATTCATTATGGCATGCTAAGTGTGTATGGTGTTACACCCTGAAAAAGGGAAGAAATAATCACGACGGATTGGCGCAGTTATGTTTCCTCACTGACAAATTTAGTGTAATGATTTTACAAAAATACCACATTTTACAGAACAACAGATCTACAGGAACCAGAGATTTGTAGGGTACAAAGCTTATTCAAGTCACAACAGCATAAACTGTAATTCACTAAAACATATACAAATGTTTCAATATAACTGTCAAACACAAAGTAGCTTTAGCTCAGTAACCCATAACTACATTTATCAACCATGTCAACAAAGTATTCGAAACACATTATACAAATAACCCCAAATATTATTATTAACAACGCACATGTTCATTCACAATTAGCATAAAATGGCAGCTACTCTCAGTACAAAGCTAATCTTCGTTGCAACCAAGCAGATTTCACTCACACATGCACTTCAACTTAACTCTAATTTACTCAAGATGTTACTAACACATACCTTAAACTCTCTTGACATGTTAGCAAGTTATTACATTCAAATTAACTCGTTTTATATCAATAACGTACCTGAAAAAGGGAAGAAATAATCACGAACGTGACGCAGTTATGTTTCCTCACTGACAAATTTAGTGTAATGAGAAAAAGACCGCGATTTCCCCAGGAAGTTGGGTGGAGACCAGAGCAATCGATCTCAGGCTCATAGATTAAGAGCATTTAGTAGATCACAGATGAACACTTTTACCCTTAAATTAGGCACCACAAAATAAAGTAATCAATATAACATTTACACATTCCTCTTACAATATTAACCCCTTTGACTCTTGACCGGATTTTAAACACATTTATGCATTTTATCAATCTCTATGAACTAGTACTGGATGCATTATCTTTTTAACCTTAGATATTTTAAGATCCTTACATACCATGAACTTACTAATACTTTTTAGTGTATAACAGGCTATGAATATGTCCTTTAACTTGTCACATCTCTCCCCGACAAAATAAATGTTGTCCCAACATTACCAACATTATCTTCTTAAACAGTCTATAAGCACTGGACGTAGAAAATCCTCTTCTGTAAGATAGTCCTTGGAGCAGAGGTCAAAGTTCACAGTTCAAATAGAACCAAGAAGTTATATTCACAGTCCATATCCTGTTGACCAGCTGTATAAACAGTCCATAAGCAGTCTTTTCTCATACTATTGTCAACAGTCCATCAGTTTAATGATCTATATGCATAGTCTGCTAATTGTCTCGTGAAAGTCTGTGAAATCAGTCAGTAGTCCATGGTCAAACATGTCAACTCTGGCTCTGTGGCCTCAAGTTTGCTGAAGTCCATACATGTAGGGTGGCAGAAGGTAATATCGCTGTAGTGATGGCAGCCATGGAACCAGTCCTGGTGCAGGGTAGACAGGGAACAACTGTGGCTGTGGCTGTATACTGTAGCAGGAAGGGATACCAAGCTGATCATAGGTGATACGTCTTGGAGGGTGTCTCTCTCTTTGTGGCAGCTGGTAAGCTGGCTTCCTCAGGTTCAGCAGCAGCAGTTAATGAAGGAAAGGCACTTAGTGGACGCATCATCAGGCACATTTTCAGCAGGCAAAGTTCATCTCCTCAGCAGGCAGTTCTTTAACTGTTGTTTTCTCCTCCAGCTGATTTTCAACAAGCGGCTGTGCTGGTAGCGGATATCAGGAACTGGCACCGCAACTGTTTGTTTCACTGGTGGGGGCCTGTTTTCCGACTCTCTCGCTGGTTCAGCATACCTCTCAGGTACTGTGAAATGTGGGGACCTGTAGCGGCTCATGATGAAGGTCATTCATCCCCGCTGTCTTCATCAGAATCTAGAGGCTGTGATCCAGGCTGATGTCTCTTTTTCTTACTTTTGTCATCTTTAGTCATTCTGGTTGTCTCTCAAAGGTAAGTGGTCACAGGACATGAGCAGGTTTCTGTGCAGGACCCGGGAGCGTCCCCTACCCTTTTCTGGTCTCAACTCATAAATCGGCAGGTCTGAACCCATTTGTCTCACTACTGTGTGAATTTGATCTTCCCAATAGTTACGGAGTTTGCCTGGTCCTCCTCTTGGTGTCAGGTTTTAATCAGAACTCGCTCGCCAGGCTGTAGCACTGAACTCCTAACTTTAGTGTCATAGTACTTTTACTTCTTTCAGCAGCTTTCTGAGCATTTTCATTTGCAATGGCGTATGCTTCTTCCATTCCTCGCTTTCCAGTTCTCCACGTAGTCTCGCTGGTTACTGGAACCTGCCTCTGTGCACAATCCAAAGAACATATCAACTGGAAGCCTGGGTGATCTCCCAAACAGAAGATAAAATGGTGAATAGCCAGTCACTTGCAACGGGTGCAGTTATAGGCATAAACCAGTTTGTTTAGAGACTCCTTCCAGTTTGACTTTTGTGTCTCAGTTAGTGTCTTTAGCATTTGCAACAATGTTCTGTTCATTCGTTCCACTTGACCGTTCCCATCGGGTGGTAGGGTGTTGTTCTGGACCCGCCATGCCACTGAGTTTCTTTAACTGATGGAACAACTGATTTTCGAATTCTCCCCTTGGTCATGGTGGATGCGGGAGGGGAACCTAAACTTCAGGGCAAAGTCATTGAAGATGAGATTTGCAGCAGTTTTTCCTGACTTTGATGTGGTGGCGTAGGCTTGAGTGTAACGTGTAAAATGATCAACAATCACGAGGATGTACTCATATCCCCCCTTTGCATCTGTCGAGATGGAGGAAATCTATACATACCAGTTCAAATGGCTGTGTTGTCACAATGTTTGTCAGAGGAGCTCTTGTTTCATGGCCTGGCTTTTTCTGCTTGACACAGCTACAAGTTTTAGTCACATAGTGCTCAATGTCAGATTGCATATAAGGCCAGAAGAAGCGGTCACGTACTAGTGATACAGTGCGGTCAGTACCTTGGTGTCCCATGTTATTGTGCAACTCTTCCATCACTTTACCTTTGTACTGCTCTGGTAGAACTAACTGCTTGCGGGCTGTAGTGATTCTGTAAAGAATACCATCACTGTCGATTGTCAATTTGTCCCATTCTCTGAATAGGCATTTTGTCTTTGGACTGAATTCCTTTTGCTCTTTTAACTGGCGGTTTGGAACCAGACAGCTTGAAATCGAGCACAGGACGGATGACCGGATCAGACTCTTGTGCCTCTCTTATCCCCTCTTTTTGGGATCGGAGCTGATTGTTGCTGTAGTTGTCTCACCTTCAGCTGATACTGACATAGATGCAGCTGAAATTGACCAAGGCACAAAAGGCTCTTTCTGTACCTCTACTGCTTGTATAGTGGCGGAAGTGGTGTCTGGTGGAAACTCCTCAGAACATTCTCTCATCAGTGACTCTACATCCAGTGGCATCCTTGACAAAGCATCTGCATCACCGTTCTCTCTGCCTGGCCTGTACTTTATTGTAAAGTGGAAATCAGCCAATTCTGCAAAACCCACCTGGAAGTGGTTGCGTTCAGTTTTGCAGTAGACAGAATGTAGCTCAGCGGGTTGTTATCACTGTATACAGTGAAAGGTCGGAGCATAGTACAAATAATCATGGAACTTATCAGTGATTGCCCATTTTAGAGCTAGAAATTCTAGCTTGCCAGAGTGGTAGTGATAGTTCTTCTCAGCTGCTGTTAAGGTTCGAGAGCCATAAGCAATGACCCTAAGCTTCCCATCTTGCTCTTGATAAAGAATTCTGCTCCCAAGCCTTGGTGTGACGCATCAGTGTGTACAACAAATGGCTGAGTGAAGTCAGGGAAACCTAAGACTGGGTGGGTGAAGCAGACACTCAATCAGCTGTTCAAGTGCCTGTTGATGCTGGTCAGTCCACAGGATTGGCTTGTTTGAGGGCACCACATGACTTACTTTCTTTGTTTTTGCTTTCCGTGGGTGGTCAGGTAATTTCTCTGAATCTGCTTTCAGGAGGTCACACAGACAGCTGGCCCTCCTAGAAAAGTCTTTGATGTACTGTCTGTAGTAAGTGAGTAAACCAAGCATTTTTCTGAGCTGGCCCACAGTCTGTGGTCTGATCTCTTTCAATGCTCTTACTGCTTCAAAATCGGCTGGTCAACTTTGCTGCCGTCTGCAGACCACTATTCTGCCCAAATAACGGACCTGGGGTTTAAAGAGATGCACACTTACTTGGCTTGAGTTTGATGCCATACTTCTGAGAGCTGCAAAACCTTTTGCACATCATTCATGGCTGTCGAGTTTTACTGAAAACTAGCGTGTCGTCCAGATAAGGAATGCAGATGTTGTCCCGGAGCCCTTCCAAACATTCCTCCATACAACGCTGAAAGCTGCAGGAGCGTTCATGAGGCCGAATGGCATACGTATCCACTCAAGAGTCCCCATGGGGTCACAAATGCTGTCAGTGATCTGCTTTCTTCAGAGATGAACCCCTTGGTGATATGCTTTCTTTCCCTGATCTAAAAGGGAGAACCAGGAATTACCACCTAAACTGTCCATGATGTCCTGAACCCGAGGGATGGGCTGGCGGTCGGGATGTGTCTTTCTGTTCAGGTCTCTGTAATCTATACACAACCGGAGGGTCCGTCCTTCTTCCTGACACACACGACAGGTGAAGAATATGAAGAGTTTGACTTCCTAACCCAACCCTGGGCTATGAGGTCATGAAGGTAACCCTTCATCTCCTGATACAGTGGCCTGGGCACTGACATGTATGTGCGCTTGACTGGTTCAGAGTCCTTTAGAGAAATAGTCATTTTCAATCGTTCAATGCAGCCAATGTCATTGTCTGATCTGGAGAAGGAGTGACACTCTTCTCTAAGCATTTTCCTAACAACCTCTCTCTGTTCTTCGGTTAGGTGACTTAAACCTACTGGTGGATCCCACTGTTCAGTAGCAGTACATGGAGTTTGAACACTAGTGTGATTCACTGTGGCTGGGGTGACAGCTTTTTCAAAGACTTGGGCAGGTAAACACAGTCATAATGGTTTGTACTGTACCGGTTATGGTGCGTCCTAGCAGGGCAATGTCGTGGTCAGTGGGGTTAGAGACATCAAGCATGACAACTGGAAAAACACCTTTCTTAACTCTGACTAGTGTGTCAAAGAACTCAAGTTCATCTGGCCACTGCGGGTTCAGGTCTGGCTGGAAAAAGCATTGTCATGTCATCTTTGAAAGGCTGGGAAGCTACCCGGCACTCAATCTGAATGCTACTGTGTTTTGGTACAGCAACCTTCTCTTTCTTGGTCTTCACTGCGTATTCATCTGTCTGTTCTACGCTAACAGCCTGTATAAAAGCCCTCACCTTATTTCTTTTGAGGCTTGGGAAAGCTTTTTTCACTGTACTGTACCGTTTAGTCTTTTGGTCATTGTCAGGATGTGTGCTCAATAACATTGAAACCTATGATGGGATGAGATAGGTGACAGCCTTTCATTACCAGCACTGGGATGATCAGTTCCTTCGTTTAGTCAGTTTTCAGAGGCTAGCCCGAAAAAGTTGTTTCAATCCATCCCAGGTCTGGCATTTCAGTCCCATTTGCTGCCGTCAATCTTAGATCATCAGGTGAGTCCAGAATTTCTGAAACATCCCTCAGCCTTGCGTTTGGGAGAGATTCCGCTTTCCATCGTTCATCAATGACCGATACCTGAGAGCCTGTGTCCCATAGAGCTTGGAGGTGGTGGCGATTCAGGTGACACTCAACAAGGCACTGTCTACCGACTAGCGAGGTGACCTTATGGGGGTGGCAACCTTGAGCTAGGGATGGTAAAGAGTTGGCATTTTCTTCTGTAAAGCTTTTCACAGGTAGAGTCCATTTTCAGGTGAGTGCATTTTTCCTTATGTTTAGTCCAATGTTGGTTTTGACATCCTTTGGAACAGTACAGTGTCTCTTTACATGATGAACATTGTTTCAGG
The DNA here is from genome assembly GCF_020615455.1 of Coregonus clupeaformis. Taxonomy (NCBI): domain Eukaryota; kingdom Metazoa; phylum Chordata; class Actinopteri; order Salmoniformes; family Salmonidae; genus Coregonus; species Coregonus clupeaformis. Next base: position 10,815 of record NW_025539307.1, read on the forward strand.
TTCTCAAATGAATCTTCTCTGGCACAATTTGCACATTTCTGGGACTTTTTGGTAGCTACGGTTAACACTTGTCCCTCGCGGTAACCCTTCCCCGTTTAAAGGGGCCTCTTTGGATGGTCTGACTCTCGGATTTTACATCCAGCTTGAAAATGTTCTCCACTCCCACATCGGAAGCAGTGTGTGCAGCGTGCATCTGTTCTGGCCTGCTGGCAGACAAAACACCTCCTTGGAGCTTGAGCAGAGCGGTTGGTATTACAGGTTAGGTGCATATTGATACTGCGCAGGGTCAGGTGCATGGGGCTGACTGTAGTTGCTGTAATACTGCTGCTGGGAAACAGGTGGCTGGGGTTCCCTATCTGGCCTCCTAACTGGAAGTGGGGCATGGGCATAAGGCGATGACTGAAACATAGGCTGCTGTAATGTCTCCTTAATCTGAGCAATCTCGCACTGAGACCTTTTAGGGAAGCTACACCTGTCTTAAGTTCAGCTAACTCTGTTAACAGTTCTGCGGGTATCTTAGCTTTGGCTTCCTTCACAGGACACTTTGCAGATGGCGTATCTTCTAACTGGACTACACTTACAGTTGTAGCAGGCTGTGGGCATTAAAACGCTTTTGTTTCGTCTTTCTAACTCATTAGCACAAGCAATGTTAAGCTTCTCTAGCAAAACCTCATCTGATGTTTCGCTATCAAGCAGGAGAGGCTGCATGTCTATCCTGATACTGGTCACTCTGAGACCTGTAAGGACTGTGTGTAAACACATGCGCTGGACTAGGCAGGGTCATACTTAAGCCCTGATTCTGACTCCCTGGGACGCAAATAGTACTTTCTGCCTCAAATCTAAGACGCGCATCAGGAAGCTTTGAGGGGTCTCCTTGCTATGCTGTGCTTCTGAAGCTAGCTGTTTGTAAAGCTCTGTTGCACTCTCTTCTCTTGGAAGTGGGAATGAGGATGCATCTAAGTGTGGGAAGAGTTAGCTGGGGTTTACCTTCCAAGTAGCTGCGTAGCTGTGAGCCTGGAGAAACTAGCCCTGATTACTGCGTCTACTATTTTCTACCTCAGGATAGCCTCTGTTAAGTCCATTCTCAATCTGATGGGCAAGGCTGGAAAAAGTCAGTTTATCTTTCTGGCCGGTTCACCTATCTGACCAGAAATTTTTAACTCTTTGCGCCAGTATGAGCCGGGCTGTGCACTGGGTGAGAGCTGCATGCTCTCCCTCTGAAGATGGGCAGGGGTTGGGGCTGGCGCAGAGAATCACTGGCTTGGTCTGCAGTACTCTGCTCGGTTCCACCCCTTGTTGTGGGGGTTACAGTTCTCAGTCCCTCTATTCTGTGATGTGTTCTGGCTGTTTCAATATCATGGTCAGTTTGCCCTGTCTTGCTATCTATGCCACAGATCATCTCTGTCATTTTGTCTTTAAGTAACAATAATTCCGACATGCCGCCATCTTCTAACTCTGCAACTTCCTCTCTTTCAAGGAACATCATAATGTGAGTCATCAATGATATAGCGGGATTTGTCTTGAACAACTCTTCTCTGTTCGCCTGATATGTCAAGGAAATCACATACGTCTAGTAACTTGTCTTTAGTCAGGGTTTTGCAATTCTCCTACTACCTCTTCCTGTAGTTCTTCCAAGGCGGTTGTCATGTTGACAGGACAGGGAGGAACCTTTACTGTGCAGGAGTTGACTCTGAATTAGATGGTCCTTACTGTCTCTGATGGTCTCTCAACGGCCTCAGTTGACACGTACTTAACCACCAACTTCCAGCTCCCCTTGAACAGCAACACTTTCCTCACTGCAGCCTGCCTGGGTTGTTATGTAGGGATTTAGCTGGCTCAGAATTCAGCGACCAGGATGTGGAGGCCGGACATCTGAGCAGCAATCTCAGCGAGCCTCCAAAATGTTACACCCTGAAAAGGGAAGAAATAATCACGAACGTGACGAAGTTATGTTTCCTCACTGACAAATTTAGTGTAATGATTTTACAAAAATACCACATTTTACAGAACAACAGATCTACAGGAACCAGAGATTTGTAGGGTACAAAGCTTATTCAAGTCACAACAGCATAAACTGTAATTCACTAAAACATATACAAATGTTTCAATATAACTGTCAAACACAAAGTAGCTTTAGCTCAGTAACCCATAACTACATTTATCAACCATGTCAACAAAGTATTCGAAACACATTATACAAATAACCCCAAATATTATTATTAACAACGCACATGTTCATTCACAATTAGCATAAATGGCAGCTACTCTCAGCACGAAGCTAATCTTCGTTGCAACCAAGCAGATTTCACTCACACATGCACTTCAACTTAACTCTAATTTACTCAAGATGTTACTAACACATACCTTAAACTCTCTTGACATGTTAGCAAGTTATTACATTCAAATTTAACTCGTTTTATATCAATAACTGTACCTGAAAGGAAGAAATAATCACGAACGTGACGCAGTTATGTTTCCTCACTGACAAATTTAGTGTAATGAGAAAAAGACCGGTGATTTCCCCAGGAAGTTGGGTGGAGACCAGAGCAATCGATCTCAGGCTCTAGATTAAGAGCATTTAGTAGATCACAGATGAACACTTTTACCCTTAAATTAGGCACACAAAATAAAGTAGTCAATATAACATTTACACATTCCTCTTACAATATTAACCCTTTTTGACTCTTGACGGATTTTAAACACATTTATGCATTTATCAATCTCTATGAACTAGTACTGGATGCATTATCTTTTTAACCTTAGATATTTTAAGATCCTTACATACCATGAACTTACTAATACTTTTAGTGTATAACAGGCTATGAATATGTCCTTTAACCTGTCATAT
>NW_025539308.1:0-13657 GCF_020615455.1 Coregonus clupeaformis
GAAGGAGTGGCTTCGTAAGAAGCATTTCAAGGTCCTGGAGTGGCCTAGCCAGTCTCCAGATCTCAACCCCATAGAAAATCTTTGGAGGGGAGTTGAAAGTCGTGTTGCCAGCGACAGCCCCAAAACATCACTGCTCGTAGAGGAGATCTGCAGTGGAGGAATGGGCCAAAAATACCAGCAACAGTGTGTGAAAACCTTGTGAAGACTTACAGAAAACGTTTGACCTGTGTCATTGCCAACAAAGGGTATATAACAGAAGTATTGAGAAACTTTTGTTATTGACCAAATACTTATTTTCCATCATAATTTGCAAATAAATTCATTAAAAATCCTACAATGTGATTTTTCTGGATTTTCTTTCCTCAATTTGTCTGTCATAGTTGACGTGTACCTATGATGAAAATTACAGGCCTCTCTCATCTTTTTAAGTGGGAGAACTTGCAAATTGGTGGCTGACTAAATACTTTTTTTCCCCCACTGTAGTAAAGCACATATATTTCATGGCCTACCTGCTTATTTCAGCCACCAGATGGCACGCAGGGGCTCTTCTCTCCCTCAGCCAAATCTATTTGAATTTCCATTGACGTTTTAGAAGTTGGAAACATAATCCCTTGAAAATTGCTCTGATTTGCTTTGCTACTAACATTTCCTGTGTGTCAGCCTGAGAGAGACTGAATGTGGAAGGTGATGCTTGGGCGTTGGCCTCTTACTGAGAGGGCTTGTAACAGATGACCTCCTTCACGTCATCAAATATACACGATGAGATTACCTGTTGAGCTATAGATAAATGTTCATGGCTCATAAATACAGGTAAACAAACAAACAGCAGGCAGTTGAATATGATCCAGATGTCTCAACTGATAGCCTACCTTTGCATTAATATTTTGAATGTAACAGTACAGCCTTCCTTTATGAATCGGTGCTCCACCCACCCATTCAAAGAGGTTTCACCACAGCCCAAGGTCCCTCAGAGGTGGAGAGAATGGATTTTTGTTTGAGTTTTCTGTTCTCATAGGTCGTCTCAGAGAAGGAAAAGGTTAAACGCTTCGCCTGCAGAGAGAGAGAGAGAGAGAGAGAAATGCATCTAAGGTTGATTTAGCCAGGAGTCTGGCTGCTAGTGGCCAATGTGTTTCATGGATCAGTGGGAGCGAGGAACATGCGTTCTCTGTTCAGTAGTGGGCACACACACACAAGAGAGAGGGTGAGGTGCAGTAGAGCCCACACCAGGCCGGACACACACTTACAGGGACAAGGGCAGGCATGTTGATATCGATGCGTTTGTGTGTATGCACTTTATGTGCCTGTATGTGGTTGCATATAATACACTACTTCACTGTGTAATGCTTCATTTCATAAATTTCCCTCGGGCTGTAATGACTTGTTGTTAAGTATGAGCAGCTTGTGTAAACAGTATGGATTACTCCTGAAAGCAATTTGCATAGTATACAGCAGTGAAACAGCCTTTGTACCTCCAAGCAGACAATAAGATCTGATGGTGTCTCTCTCTCTCTCTCTCTCTCTCTCTCTCTCTCTCTCTCTCTCTCTCTCTCTCTCTCTCTCTCTCTCTCTCTCTCTCTCTCCCTCTCTGCTCTCCTCTCTCTGCCCCTTCTCTTTGCCTCTTTCGCTCCCTCTCTTCCACACACTCAATTCTTCTCTCTGTCCAACCCTCCCTCTTTCCCCCTCCATCTCTCCCTAGATAGATTGGTCACTTTAGATGTGCAGACTAGAATTATCCCAGTGCTCCATCCAACTCTCTACCAATCTAGATTGGCCTGGCCAGCATACCCACATACACCTCAGCTGTACCCTCGCAGCTCCCTGACAGAGACAGCAGTGTGGGTCTGGGAGAGAGAGTCCTTAGAGCCTGCCAGTACAGAACTCAGTGGAGGAGAACCCGTTAGTTGGCAACGGGACAGACAAGGCAGATACAGATCTGTAAATGAGAGTTCTGGAGGAGAGGCAGAGATTTAAGAGGGAGGAAGGTGAAAATAAAATAAAATGGATGCCAGTAAAATCTCTGGCACGTTCCGTCCTGTTGGTGTGGATTATAATGGAGCTGCCGTGGTGACTGCTGTTTCTGGGGTCAGTGTACGGCTGTACTGTAATGATCTATGTCACTCCTAATCTCAATGGATTAGTGCACTGGAGACTCAGACTGGCAGCCCTCTGTCTCTCTCTCTCTCCCCACTGGAGGAAAGTCAAGGATCGAGGGGCAGTCAGGCAACAGGAGGGGAATATGGACTTGGATAACACATCACTATGCAAAGCCAGTAGCAAGCGGCCGCACACACACACACCTTTGAGACAACTCTGCCTCTCTGCACCTCATGTTGTTATGGATGCATGTCATGGACCCTGTCTATCTACCTCTGTGAGTGAAGCTACACAGGGGGAGAGAGGCAGACAGACAGACATCCCTGAGAGGGAGCAACCTTGACAGGGCTCTCTCAAAGTCAGACTTTGACTGAAGGCACTGTCTTCTCCCACTACTGAGCCTCAGGGCTTTTTGGCCCAGAGATCCCCACTCCTGCACTTGAATAAAGCCATGTCACCGCTAAGGGTCTTGCACAGTCCAGACAGGGCCCTGGCTGTCATAGTCCATGCTTAGCAAGAGACCCTGTGTTCTTTAGGACATAGTGGAGCTGTTGAGGACAGGTTGAATATCCAAGGACAGGGCAGCAATGTAATGTGTTTTTCATTCTGTAACGATTGACCATTTACATGTGTGTTTTCCAGACTGTTTGATCTCCCTATACTATAGAACTTGATAAACCTTATAGGTAAAGGTGTTATTGAAACATTTCAGGTCATTATGCCTGTTTTTGCATCAAGAAGATAACACACACACACACACACACACACACACATATACACACACCCACACGCACATACCCTCTTATCTTGCCTCTCTCTCTCTCATTCTGTGAAGATCTAATACAGGATTAAGTATTCCAAACATGACAAATGGGAAGCAACCGATTATTTATTTTCCTGGTTAATGAAAAGGGAAAATTGAGCCTGGAGCCTCCGACAGTAGGTCTGTGAGGATTAATCTCAATTCAGTCATCAGTAGGTATATAATGGTAAAGATTCACTGCTAGATGAGGGAAGAGGAGGGGGAGAGGGTGAACCAAACCCAATCACCCAGACACAGCATAGCTAACAAGCAGCCTTGGTAAATAACAAGCGTAGCCGCAAACATTAATTCACACTTTGAAGCTATACATTACTGGGCTTTCTTGGCTGGATGGAGAGAGAGAATTCCACCTCTGTGAAGCGCTATCCTTGTGAAAAAATAGATAGTGAATTAATATGGCTCATATCGGCTCGTCCTATTGATAAATGACAGGATTGAACAGAGAAATGTCACCTCAGCACCTCTCCATGCAGAGAGTGGGGTGAATATGTCTTGAGAGGCAACTGCAGGTGTGTGCGGCTCTCACAGTACTGGAAGGCCTCTGTGACTGTTATGAATGTTTGTGCTGGACGATGTATGGCGGCGGTTTAATTAATTAGCCCAGCGTGTGTTATCTGCACACACAGGGACCAGGGCCCTGACACTCAAGGGGAGAGAGATCTGTCATCCCTCCCTCTCTCCCTCCCTCCATCCCCCCCCCTCCTCCTGTGTGGTCCTGAGAGATGGGGATTGTGGCTGGGCAGGGGACTGCATTATCATTCACACACGCACACACACACACACGCACACACACCCAGTCATCCTTGTGTGTGTGTGAGTGCTTGGTCCCACATTCTGCAGTTTACTTTTATTCGTCTCTTACCAGTCCATGCTGTCCTCTCTCTCCCTCTCCTCTCTCTCAGACCCAAAGTGGAGGCAATCTCTATTTTGAAGTAGTAAATGTTCTTTCTTTCACAATTGGCTGATCCCTCATGATGACCCGGTTGGAGTCATGTCCAACCGGTCAGCAGGAGGGATCAGCCAATGACGTTTGAAGTCCCACCCAGTTTACTACATTAAAATGGTGGAAGCCCCCCCAATGGCGCTGCCCATGCTAATGCAGCCTTTTGGCCACTAGGGGCCTCTATCATTCTCTATGTTACAGACACACACATTGTTTCATAGCTTATCTTTTATGCATGGCACTAGGCTAGTTTCGACCATCACTCTCACCCCTTGTTGTTTATGAGGAGTGATATGGCTCTGAGGGTGGAGGAGGGAGAAGTTATGTCGATGGCACACTTAAGAGAGCTCTTAGAAGTGGACTGAAGTGAAACAGGCACTCAAGCAGACGGCCTATAGACCAACCTCCTCTCCTCTTTCCCTCCCTCTCTCTGTGTTTCCCATTTGTGTTTTAGGAGTCACAGCTCCCCAGTGACCTTTGCAGGCTGTGTGGTTAATATCGTGACATTTCCACCGATTGAGCTGAAATTGTTAGTCTGACCTTCTGCCAGGGCTAGATCATCAGCAGCAGCGCCTCGAGGCGAGGGGGGGCCCATTTGAAAGAACCACTTCCGATAGAAAGAGACTGATAGCAGTAGCTCTTTTTGAACAATTTGGAGCTATCACTTTCACTGAGGTTAGGGATATTGATATGAAGCGCATCCATAGCAGCTGAGATGAGCGAGACAGAGAGTTCATAACAGACAGAAACATCAAACTATTCTGAAAGCACGGACAACAACCGTGCTTTCAGGGGGGAGAGGGAGAGAGGGAGAGAGAGAGGGAGAGGGAGAGGGAGAGAGGGGGGAGAGAGAGAGAGAGAGAGAGAGAGAGAGAGAGAGAGAGAGAGAGAGAGAGAGAGAGAGAGAGAGAGAGAGAGAGAGAGAGAGAGAGAGAGGCAAGTGGGAGAGAGGTGGCACTCAGAGAGGAGCCCATGAAAGTCCACTCAAGTGACAGGCAGGTGAGGTGAGTGCACTGCTCAGAACCCTTGACATGCCTTTAATCTCTGTCTCTCTCCCCTCTCTTCCTGTCAATAGTTCAGGAGGATTAGCTCAGATGATGGTGAATGAGTTAATCAGGGACAGAAACATCAACAGTATTTTGAGAGCATACATCAGGACTGACAACAACCCAAAACATTCATGCTGGTCAGTTCTTATCTTAGCCTCGCTCTGATAAACACCTCTACACAATGAGAAGGAGGGAAGAAACAGAAGAAGAGAGACATGAGAAATGGTAGGGACAAACACAGCAAGCTAGAGAGAGAGAGAGGTGAGAGAAAGAGAAAGAGAGAGAAAATGTGGAGAAGTGAGGCGTGAACTCAGGTGGGGAGAGAGGTGGTACTTAGAGAGGGGGCCATGAAACTCCACTCAAGTAAGAGGCAGCCAGTTGAGTGCTCACTGCTCAGTACCCCATACCATGCTTTCCTCTCCTCCTCCTCTCCCTCTCTCTGTCTCCATCACGCTCTCTCTTATCCTTCTGAATTGCCAGCCCTGTCTGAGTGCTGTCTCGTCTGGTGCTGGAGCTAACACATACCACTCACTCGACTGGAGACACCTGCAAAGTGCTGTGTTCTCCACGTTAAAACACTCTCCAAACAGCCTCTGGCTTTGTGACAGACAACACACCACAACATAATGTTTACGTGACAAAGAAGTTAAAATAACAGAGAATTCAGGGGATTGTGACAGATTCATGATTGTAAGGTTACACTGATGGTGGTGAAAACAGCCGGGTTGCTGAGACATTGCCCTCCACAGGGTGGGAAGACTGACTGCAGCTTGGGTCACCTTCATCATACACACCATCATCTTTTCAACTAGGCCCCTTGGCAATATAACTAACGTGTGGATTACAAGATGACTGGGAATTTGCATGGTCAGTGTAATGCATTGGAATACTGATCTTGATATTGGATGTCCTTTATTTTGTACTACCCTGCTGCATCAGCCAGACTCTATCATCTGTACTTACAACAAGTACTGTCACATTTACAGCTAGCTAGCATTTAGAGTAACTTCACAGCCTCATCTTCCCTTTGATCCCAGACTAATGTGTACTTAACCTTCACATCCAGACATATATGGTAAAAAAAACAGAGGATTCTTTATTGAAAATGAATACCACATAGCTCAACACTTAATCCTAGCTGATTTTATACAACACAGAGAGAGAGAGGACTTCCAGAACCCATTTAGACAACAACACTTTGAGAGCTCTTTTTTTGGCAGCATTCCTAGTTATGAATTTCTCATTGGTATTCCTGCTCTGCAGTTGTTGTTGTTGACTGAAGAGAAAACCATTTCCCCACAGAGTGCCTGCCTCTCCTGTGTTCTTGCAAACAAACAGTGGGGGGCTCTCACACTATTACCTCAAGCCACTGCTATGTTACATATACTTAAATTCACTTCATAGCTCAAATGAGGGAGGTCTCTTGGAAGCCACTGCTGTTCAGAGCTGGGTTCAAATAGTATTTGAAATCATTTAAAAAACATAAGCTCTCGTTGATTGAGCTTGCCTGGCGAAAAGTGTAAACCCCGGCCATCTGGTGCTCCAGGCAGGCTAAAGCAAACGCTCAAAGCATTTGAAGCATTTCAAATAGTATTTGAACCCAGGTCTGCTGCTGTTTGCCTCGAATTACCTGTCCATCTCCTCATTACTCGTGTGTGTTGATTAGTGTTTACCTCTTTCTTAACGTTATCACAGTGTGTTATTAATTAAAGATTGTAGGGTTTGTCGGAAGCTATTTCAATTATCCAGTGTGTTTGCTTTTCAACGTGTCTCCAGCAGTTTAATAGTTAGTTTATTATTTAAAACGCCTGCAAACTGGATGATGGGGTGAAATTATCTGTAAATCTGTAGGTCTACAAGACCACATGATGAAATATTACAAATCAAATCAAAGTATTGGTGCGTACACAGACGTGCAGATGTTATCGCAGGTGCAGCGAAATGTTTAGGTTTTTTAGCTCCAAAAGTGCAGTAATAACAACACAAACATAATTCCAAAACATATAAAGAAAAAAAAATTGAAATATCAGAACGAGCAATGTATATACACTCTGAGTATACAAAACATGCTCTTGCCATGACATAGACTGACCAGGTGAATCCAGGTGAAAGCTATGATCCCTTATTAATGTCACCTGTTAAATCCACTTCAATCAGTGTAGATGAAGGGGAGGAGACAGGTTAAATAAGGATTTTTTAAGCCTTGAGACAATATAGACATGGATTGTGTATGCGTGCTATTCAGAGGGTGAATGGGCAAGACAAAATATTTACATGCCTTTGAATGGGGTATGGTAGTAGGTGCCAGGAGCACCAGTTTGAGGTGTCAAGAACTGCAACGCTGCTGGGTTTTTCACGCTCAATAGTTTCCGCGGTATCAAGAATGGTCCACCATTCAGCCAACTTGACACAACTGTGGGAAGCATTGGAGTCAACATGGGCCAGCATCCCTGTGGAACGCTTTCGACACATTGTTGAGTCCATGCCCCGATGAATTGTGGCTGTTCTGAGGGCAAAGGGGATGCAACTATAGGCATGCATATATATACACTACCGGTCAAAAGTTTTAGAACACCTACTCATTCAAGGGTTTTTCTTTATTTTTACTATTTTCTACATTGTAGAATAATAGTGAAGACATCAAAACTATGAAATAACACATATGGAATTATATAGTAACCAAGAAAGTGTTAAACAAATCAAAGTATATTTTTTTATTTGAGATTCTTCAAATAGCCACCCTTTGCCTTGATGACAGCTTTGCACACTGCTGGCATTCTCTCAACCAGCTTCATGAGGTAGTCACCTGGGAATCCATTTCAATTAACAGGTGTGCCTTCTTAAAAGTTAATTAGTGGAATTCATTTCCTTCTTAATGCGTTTGAGCCAATCAGTTGTGTTGTGACAAGGTATAAAGAAGATAGCCCTATTTGGTAAAAGACCAAGTCCATATTATGGTAAGAGCAGCTCAAATAAGAAGAGAAATGACAGTCCATCATTACTTTAAGACATGAAGGTCAGTCAATACGGAACATTTCAAGAACTTTGAAAGTTTCTTCAAGTGCAGTCGCAAAAAACATCATACGCTATGATGATAAACTGTCTCTCATGAGGACCGCCACAGGAATGGAAGACCCAGAGTTACCTCTGATGCAGAGGATACGTTTATTAGAGTTACCAGCCTCAGAAATTGCAGCCCAAATAAATGTTTCACAGAGTTCAAGTAACAGACACATCTCAACATCAACTGTTCAGAGGAGACTGTGTGAATCAGGCCTTCATAGTCAAATTGCTGAAAATAAACCACTACTAAAGGACACCAATAAGAAGAAGAGACTTGCTTGGGCCAAGAAACATGAGCAATGGACATTAGACCGGTGGAAATGTGTCCTTTGGTGTGGAGTCCAAATTGGAGATTTTTGGTTCCAACGCCCGTGTTCTTTGTAAGAGGAGGAGGTGTTATGGTGTGGGGGTGCTTTGCTGGTGACACTGTCTGTGATTTATTTAGAATTCAAGGCACACTTAACCAGCATGGCTACCACAGCATTCTGCAGCGTATACGCCATCCCAACTGGTTTAGGCTTAGTGGGACTATCATTTGTTTTTCAACAGGACAATGACCCAACACACCTCCAGGCTGTGTAAGGGCTATTTTACCAAGAAGAGAGAGTGATGGAGTGCTGCATCAGATGACCTGGCCTCCACAATCACCCGACCTCAACCAAATTGAGATGGTTTGGGATGAGTTGGACTGCAGAGTGAAGGGAAAAGCAGCCAACAAGTGGTCAGCATATGTGGGAACTCCTTCAAGACTGTTGGAAAAGCATTCCAGGTGAAGCTGGTTGAGAGAATGCCAAGAGTGTGCAAAGCTGTGATAAAAACGCAAAGGGTGGCTATTTGAAAAAACTCAAATATATAATATATTTTATAGAAAATATATATATATATAGAAAAAGGCCTTACCCAAACTTTTGCCACGGGGTTGGAAGCACAGAATCGTCTAGAATGTCATTGTATGCTGTAGCGTTAAGATTTCCCTTCACTGGAACTAAGGAGCCCAAAACCATTATTCCTCCTCCACCAAACTTTACAGTTGGCACTACGCATTCGGGCAGGTAGCGTTCTCCTGGCATCCGCCAAAGCCAGATGGTGAATCGGGATTCATCACTCCAGAGAACACGTTTCCACTGCTCCTTAGTCCAATGGCCGCAAGCTTTACACTACTCCACCCAACGCTTGGCATTGTGCATTGTGATCTTAGGCTTGTGAGCGGCTGATCGTTCATGGAAACCCATTTCATGAAGCTCCCGACGAACAGTTATTGTGCTGACATTGCTTCCAGAGGTAGTTTGGAACTCTGTAGTGAGTGTTGCAACCGAGGACAGACGATTTTTCAGCACTCGCCGGTCCTGTTCTGTGAGCTTGTGTGGCCTACCACTTCACGGCTGAGCTATTTTTGCTCCTAGATGTTTCCACTTCACAATAACAGCACTTATAGTTGACCGGGGCAGCTCTAGCAGGGCAGACATTTGATGAACTGACTTATTGGAAAGTTATTCGGTTGTGCAAACCCACAGTTTAATCAGCTATCCGGGTAGCTGGTCTCGGAACATCCCACAGAAGAAGCCGGATGTGGAGGTCCTGGGCTGGCGTGGTTACACGTGGTCTGCGGTTGTGAGGTCGGTTGGACGTTCTGCCAAACTCTCTAAAACGACATTGGAGGTGGCTTATGGTAGAGAAATTAACATTACATTCTCTGGCAACATCTTTGGTGAACATTCCTGTAGTCGGCATGCCAAATGCACGCTCCCTCAAAACTTGAGACATCTGTGGCATTGTGTTGTGTGACAAAACTGCACAATTTAGAGTGGCCCTTTATTGTCCCATGCACAAGGTGCACCTGTATAATGGTCATGCTGTTTAATCAGCCTCTTGATATTCCACACCTGCCAGGTGGATGGACTATATTGGCAAAGGATAAATGCTCACTAACAGGGATATTAACAAATTTGAGAGAAATAAGCTTTTGTGCGTATGAAAAATGTTGGGATTCTTTTATTTCAGCTCATGTTTATATTTTTGTTCAGTGTATATACAGTGAGATCCAAAAGTATTGGGACAGTGACACATTTCTTGTTGTTTTGGCTCTGTACTCCAGCACTTTGGATTTAAAATGATACAATGAGGATAGTCCTGAATGAATCGTGAATAATGATGAGTGAAAAGTTAGACGCACAAATATTATACCCCAAAATAATAATTTTAAAAAATGCTAACCTCCCCCTGTTATTCTAACGGTGAGAGGTTAGCATGTCTTGGGGGTATGATATTTGTGCGTATGTAACTTTCGCACTCATCATTATTCACGATTCATTCAGGACTATCTGTAATCATGGTAGCATCCACATTAATGTAGAAGTGTTTAGAAACGATTTACAATAAAAGTAACTCCAAAATGACACAATACATTATATATATATTGTGATGTCACGAGAGGCTGTGTCCTGGAGGGACGTTACATCCCCCTGAGGTGGCTGCAAACCCAGACAGCTATGGCTCCATCTGCTGGTATGGTCGGGAACTCCACCCCTCTATGGCCAATCTTCCCACGCAGCTGAAACAAATGAGGAGCTGATGAGCTGAAGGTTTGGGAAGGGAAGAGACACAGTCTCCAACCTGGGCTCTCTGGAGGACAAGAGTGCTGCACGTCCACTTCCATGAGGAATATAAGGATTTGGAGATACTTACCTTTGGGAAATACTCACCTTTGGATATATGCACCTGTGGAAATACGTGAGAGACATTTGGAAGGACTTTTTGCTGGGTTGGCCACTAGCTGCAACGTGGACTACAGTAAGGCTGGGGAAAAGTTATCTGAGCGAGTGAGAATTATGACTTTGGATGTGGAAGAGACATCCCTGAACTGTTAACCCTTAAAGAGCCACAAGAGAACAGAATTTTGTTATATTTTCGTTAATTTCCCAAGACCTATAATAAAATCCTTGTTTTGTTTGAACCTTGTCTCCTTGCACTACTTGAGCAATCCCGCTGAAAGCTGTGTAGCCTCTCGTGACGTCACAGATGGTGGAGAATACGGGCACGCTCAAGCGTTAATAGTGCATGTCAGAGGAGGATACCGAAGGTTTGATCACCCAGTTTTCCAAGTTGGGCCGTAGGCTCCCGCCGACTGAAATGGAGGACATATTGAAAGCCCTTGTTGCTGGCCAGCAAGCCCAGATGCAAGCAAACGTGGCTCTCTTGGAGGAGCAAAAGAAAAGCCAACCTTCTGAAGGCAGAGGAATTGCAGTTGCAGAGACAGAGGGTGGTCCAAAATACCCGCCCAATAAAGGCAAGTGACTTTATATCTAAGATGGGAGCTACCGATGACATTGAGGCATACCTGCATGCATTTGAGGCCACGGCCACTAGGGGAAGCCTGGCCCAAGCAACAGTGGGTTGGTCTGTTAGCCCCCTTTCTAACCGGGAATCGCTGAATGCTGTCCGGGACCTGGGCCCTGACCAGGTTACTGACTATGATGCCCTGAAGTCTGAGATCCTCAGCAGATATGGACTCACAAAGTTTGGTATGGCCCAGCGCTTTCACAGCTGGACCTTCCAACCAGACCAACCTCCTCGGGCGCAGATGCATGAACTTGTCCGAATCGCAAGGAAATGGCTGGATCCGCAGAGGAATACAGCAGCGGCGGTGGTGGAGGCCGTTGTGGTGGATCGTTACCTACGCGCCCTGCCTTATGAGGCAAAACGGTTCATCAGTCAACAGGCCTTGACCACGGCTGATCTGACCGTGGAAGCTGTGGAAAAGTACCAGGCCACAGCGGAGATGCTGAATGCTTCCCGAAAAGACCCCAGGAGGGCGGCCCACCACAAATGGGAAGAACCCGTCCAAAGGACCTCAAGGTCTCGGAACCCAGCCACGTCAGGACTTATCCCGGCTCCAGGGGGAGCCAGAAACCAGGCGGGTCCAAGAAGAGTACACCAGGAGGGGGGAAACTCGACAGTGTTACCGGTGTGGGGGAGATGGGACATATCTCCTGGCAGTGTGGGAAACCAGCCGATGAACCTATGCCCACTGCGGAGTCCTCCAGCTCAGCACCCACACCGTTTTGCCTCGCTCTTGGGAGTCGTAGATGGCGGCCCAGATCGACCCCCCACCTGCCCGGTAACTGTGAATCACCATGATGTGGAGGCCTTACTGATTCTGGTAGCCGGGCCACCCTGGTGCGTAAGGATTTGGTGGGCCCAACGTGTCTGACCCCCGGGGAAAGTCCTCCCAGTTTCCTGTGTCCATGGGGACACCAGAGAATACCCCATTACTGAACTTACAATGACCAGCACACGGGAACCATACACACGACGGCGGGGTGGTTGATTCCCTCCCCGTCCCTGTCCTAATTGGACGAGACTGCCCAGCCTTTTACCCACTCTGGAGAGAGTCTCAGGAGAGGATAACCCGAGTACTCGGAAACGGAGAGGCAAGACTCATCCTGGGAAGGCTCCGGTGCAATCCTCCGAGTTACTCACTCCCGCCCGGGCTCTGATAGGGATGGCAGGTGCCCAGACCGACACAGAGACGGAGCTACAGAATCTGGACAAAGAACTGTCTGGTCTGAAGGGGACCGCTGAGAGGTATCGTTTGTTAAAGCAACAGTTAGACATGAAGACAGAAGAGTTAGATATCCTCCAGGCTAAACTCCAACAGAGCTCCTTCCGCTCCTTCCGCAACAGGAGGAGCTGGAGAGGCTGCGCAGGACCATCGAGGAGTGTAGAGGAGACCCTCGCGCTAGTAGTAAGGAGGTCCAGAAGAAGGCAGAGGAGAAGTACAAGGTGTTGGAGAACAAGATGAAGAATGCGGAGGCAGAGAGAGAGAGAGAAGGAACTGAAAGCTGCTCAACAGAAGCTAAACTCTGCTAAAACCAAGGCTGATGCGTTCAGTAAGAAACTCAAGGAGAGACAACAGGAGGCTGAGTCCCTGGTCCTAGAGTTGGAGGAGTTGAAGAGAGAGCAGTCTGGCAAGCACCACGGCAACGCGGACGCCCTCTCCCGGCGTGATGCCTTCTTCGCTGCCTTTACCCCGACGGGGACGTCGGTCCCGAGGAGGGGGATGTGTGATGTCACGAGAGGCTGTGTCCTGGAGGGGACGTTACATCCCCTGAGGTGGCTGCAAACCCAGACAGCTATGGCTCCATCTGCTGGTATGGTCAGAACTCCACCCCTCTATGGCCAATCTTCCCACGCAGCTGAAACAAATGAGGAGCTGATGAGCTGAAGGTTTGGGAAGGGAAGAGACACAGTCTCCAACCTGGGCTCTCTGGAGGACAAGAGTGCTGCACGTCCACTTCCATGAGGAATATAAGGATTTGGAGATACTTACCTTTGGGAAATACTCACCTTTGGATATATGCACCTGTGGAAATACGTGAGAGACATTTGGAAGGACTTTTTGCTAGGTTGGCCACTAGCTGCAACGTGGACTACAGTAAGGCTGGGGGAAAAGTTATCTGAGCGAGTGAGAATTATGACTTTGGATGTGGAAGAGACATCCCTGAATGTTAACCCTTAAAGAGCGCACAAGAGAACAGAATTTTGTTATATTTTCGTTAATTTCCCAAGACCTATAATAAAATCCTTGTTTTGTTTGAACCTTGTCTCCTTGCACTACTTGAGCAATCCCCGCTGAAAGCTGTGTAGCCTCTCGTGACGTCACAGAATATAAAAATAGTGTGTATA
>NW_025539309.1:0-13654 GCF_020615455.1 Coregonus clupeaformis
TGTCACGGTTTACTAAGCCAGAACCCAGAAGCAGACCAGGACAAGGTAAGTGGTGTCAAAGGTGAGTGTTTATTTAACTGATCCACGAGTGCTGCTGAATAATCCAGGGAACAGAGCGGGCGGCGTGGATGAGTTGTTGAGGGTGCAGTAGTTGGTCCAATGATGGCTCGGCAGCCGCCGACCATCAGGCAGAGGTTGGGTGAAGGTTCCGGACGAGTGACTGCAGGAGAACAAAAACGGAGGTAAGCATACAACAAGCAAACAAGGTGCAAAACAACAAAACTAATGCTCTAAGCTCTAAGACTGATCCGCTGATAAACATACTGTTCATGGCTAACGATCCGGCAGGAATGGATGTTAGGCCAGAGCCTAAGAAGGGTGATGATCAGGACCAGGTGTGCAGATTGCTGATGGGATGCAGGTGCGAAATCAAGAGAGCTCGCGCCTAGCAACGTTGCCCGGCAACCAGGCAGGAGCGTTCCAGAATCTCCTCGGGAAACTGGAGATCACGAGCAGAAAAACTAGTACACAGACAGGACCCGACTCAGACTGCCGGGATCGTTACAGTACCTCCCCCCTCCGACGAACGCCACCGGGCGGACTCCCGGAGCGCCAGGATGGAGCGGTAGAAGTCACGAATGAGGTCAGCATCTAGGATCTGTCGCCGCGGAATCCAACTCCTCTCTTCAGGACCATACCCTCCCAGTCCACGAGATACTGGAAACCCGGCCCCGCCGTCTGGAATCCATGATGCGTCGACACCGTGTAGGCAGGACCACCTCCGATCATCCGAGGAGGAGGAGGAGGAGGCGGAGGGAGGCAACAGAGACTGAGGAAAACAGGCTTGAGGCAGGAGACATGAAAGGTGGGATGGACTCTGAGCGTCCTCGGTAGTTTGAGTCGAACTGCCACCGGATTGATCACCTTCCACCACAAACGGACCAATGAACTTCGGTAACAACTTCCTAGACTCAGTCCGTAAAGGAAGATCCCGTGTGGCCAACCAGACCCTATCTCCGATGGTATAGGTGGGAGCGGGGATCCGGCGACATTCGCCTGGAGCTGATACCGGTCCGAAACTCCTAAGGAGTGCCTTTCTGGCCCGATGCCAGGTCCGGTGGCAACGACGAATATGGGCCTGAACAGAAGGCACTGAGAGCTCCTTCTCCTGAGAAGGGAACAAGGGAGGTTGGTAGCCATACAGGCACTGGAAGGGAGACATCCCAGTGGCAGATGTAGGAGAGAGTATTGTGGGCATACTCAACCCAAGGCAACTGAGAGACCCAGGAGGTGGGGTTGGAAGAGACCAGGCAGCGTGGCGTGGATTCCATCTTCTGGTTGGCTCTCTCCGCCTGACCATTAGATTGGGGTGAAAACCAGATGTGAGACTGACTGTAGCTCAATGGCCAAACAGAAGGACTTCCAGACAGCAGAGGTAAACTGAGGGCCACGGTCGGAAACGATATCACTGGGCAAACCGTGGACCCTGAAAACCTCCCTAACCAGGATCTCGGACGTCTCCGAGGCAGAGGGAAGCTTGGCAATTGGCACAAAGTGGGCGAACTTGCTGAATCTGTCACGATAGTCAGAACGACCGTGTTCCCCTCAGAAGCGGGCAACCCAGTGACAAAGTCCAGGGCCAGATGCACCATGGTCGCCGGGGAATAGGAAGGGGGTGAAGTAGTCCAGAGCTGGGCCGATTGGTACTCTTATTCTGCGCACACACTGGACAGGCAGCAACAAAACCCCGAGTATCCTCGGCCATGGCACGGCCACCAAAAACGTCTGCGGCGAAACGCCATCGTCCGAGCGCCACGCCAGGGTGACAAGCCATCTTGCTGGCGTGGGACCATTTGAGGACAGCAGGACGAACCGACTCAGGCACAAACAACCGACCGGGTGGACCGTTACCGGGACCGGGCTGCGTCCGAAGGGGCCGCCATCACCTCCTCTCAATCTTCCACATAACTGCTCCCCACGACGCAGTTCCGGGGAGAAATTGTCTCGGTCTTGGACCCACTCTCTTCCGTCTTGGAGAACATCCGGGACAAGGCGTCCGCCTTGCCGTTCTTAGATCCAGGTCGGAACGTCAGGGAAAAAATTGAATCGTCCCAAAAACAACGCCCACCTGGCCTGACGGGAGTTGAGACGTCTAGCCGATTGCACGTAAGCAGATTCTTGTGGTCAGTCCAGACAATAAACGGTTGCTCCGCCCCTTCAACCAGTGGCGCCACTCCTCCACAAGGCAAGTTTCACCGCGGTAGGGCTCCCGGTTACCCACATCGTAATTCCTCTCCGCAGGCGAAAGCGGCAGAGTAGTAGGCGCAGGGATGGAGTTTACTGTCCGTGGAGCATCGCTGCGACAGGATGGCGCCAACTCCACATCAGACGCGTCCACTTAACGACGAACTGGCGGGCGTGTCTCGGTTGAGAGAGAATCGGTGCGTTGGTGAATCGCCTCTTCAAATCCAGAACGCTCGATCCGCCTCGGATTCCACTTGAAGGTCCTGATACTGGAGTCAAGGCAGTTAACGGAGCGGCCACCACGGCTGTAATCCCGGGATG
This sequence comes from Coregonus clupeaformis, assembly GCF_020615455.1. Lineage (NCBI taxonomy): Eukaryota > Metazoa > Chordata > Actinopteri > Salmoniformes > Salmonidae > Coregonus > Coregonus clupeaformis. The sequence goes on from NW_025539309.1 coordinate 2,566, forward strand.
AATCTGCGGTAGAAATTCGCAAACCCCAAAAATCTCTGGAGCTGCAATCTCGTACCGGGCTGGGCCCATTCCAGAACCGCTCTAACCTTCTCCTGGTCCATCCTAATCTCTCCCTGGAGATGATGTACCCGAGAAAGGATGTCGTGTGGGCGTGAAACTTGCACTTCTCTGCCTTCACAAACAGGCGATTCTCCAACAATCGCTGCAGAACCTGCCGGACATGCTGGACGTGGTCGGAAGGTTCCTTCGAGAAGATCAGAATGTCATCCAGGTAAACAAACACAAAGAGACCGATCATATCTCTCAGGACGTGTTCACCATACTCTGGAATACCGCTGGAGCATTGGTCAGTCCAAACAGCATCACCTGATACTCGAAGTGACCCATCGGTGTATTGAAACCCGTCAACCACTCGTCCCCCTCTCTGATCCGGACCATGGATACGCATTGCGTAGGTCTAGCTTGGTGAACACCGTAGCACCCTGTAAGGAGTCGAAGGCAGAACTCATCAAGGGCAGGGGATACTTGTTCTTGACCGTGATGTCATTCAACCCCCGATAATCAATACACGGTCGAAGAGAGCCATCCTTCTTACCCACAAAGAAGAATCCTGCCCCCAGGGGTGATGACGAGGGACCGAACGAGACCAGCAGCTAGGGACTCCTTGATGTAGGTCTCCAAAGCCTCACGTTCAGGTCGGGAGATACTGTATAACCTTCCCTTGGGGTAGACAGCTCCAGGGAACAGGTTGATGGCACAATCATATGGTCGGTGGGGAGGAGTGACAGAGCCTTCTGCACTGAACACTTCCCCAAATCGTGATATGTCTCGGGAACCAAGGACAAATCTGGGGGTTTAGCCTCAATCACCTGACTGGGAACCGAATGGGGACAGGCAGTCTTGAGACAGTTAGCATGACAATCAAGGCTCCAACTCGTTACCTTGCCCGTCACCCAATCGAACGTGGGATTGTGTTCCCTTCAGCCAGGGGTATCCAAGGACCAGAGGAACATGGGAAGACGGCAGAATGAAGAATGAAATCATCTCAGAATGATTCCCGACAACAGCATCTTAACCGGTTCAGTCCTCATCGTGATACGTGCCAGACTACTGCCGTCCAGAGTGGTAGCTTCAATGGCTTCCGGCAATTGCTCCTTGGAAAGCCCTAGCTGTTCCACCAACTCGGCATCAAGAAAGCTTCCATCGGCACCTGAATCGATAAGCGTTAATCGCTAAGCTCTGATTCCTGTTCACAAGGGTAGCCGGGAAACGGGGTCTGACAGAGGTATTGAGAGGAGTCGAAACTGGCTCGCTAAAAAGTCCTCCCAACTTTAGCGAGCCGCGCAGTTTGATCGCACCGCCGGGAACCAGTGGCGATGGTAATGTCCCGAACCACCACAGTAGAGGCAACAGTTAGTCCCACGTCTGTGTTGGCGCTCCTCCTTGGTTAAACCGTGCCGCCCCACTTGCATGGGTTCAGAATCGGGAGACAGGACCTCTCCACTAATCCGTGTGGTGGACGATGATCGACGATTCTGGTCCAATCCCGGCCCGACTGGAACCTGAGAAGCTGATCGGTTGGACGGGACCCATTGCTTCTCCCTCCTTCGCTCTCGGACTCGATTATCCACCCGAATAGACAAGGCTACCAAGCTGTCCAGGTCACTAGGCTCCGGATAGGAGATCAACTCATCCTTGAGCTGCTCCGACAGACCCTGGTAAAAGGCCGCTTTGCAGAGACTCCTCATTCCACCCACTCTCCGCAGCCAACGTCTTGAACTCGATCACGAAGTCGGCCACGCTGAGTTCCTTGGCGGGCGAAAACAGGCGCCTAGCTGCGTCCCCTCCTCGGACGGAATGGTCGAAGAGCTTCCTCATCTCGGCCGTGAACCCCCTGGTATGAAGCCATGCAGGGATCCTGTCGTTCCCCAAGCGGCTGAAGCCCACTCCAGCGCTCGACCACGCAGCAACTCAATCACAAAGGCTATCCTAGCTTTGTCTGTGGCATAAGAGTAGGGCTGTAGATCGAACACTAATCCACACTGCATAAAGGAAGGAAACGGCATCTTCCCAGCTCCCCCTCATATTTATCCAAGCGTCGGAACCTTGGGCTCACGGAAGGACACAGCTCCAGAAGCGGCAGGCGAGATGGGTGAAACCGTAGTGGATCCTCCACCGGAAACTTGCGCTGGTTCTGGACCTCCGTCAGACCGGTAGAAAGGTTCGAACTGACAACGCGATCTCCTGTAGTACCGTGCTACGATGGCCCAACATCTTCTCCTGATGGGTAATGGCATGGCGAACAGAGTCCAGGTCCGCTGGTTCATTACTGGCCGGATCGTTCTGTCACGGTTTACTAAGCCAGAACCCAGAAGCAGACCAGGACAAGGTAAGTGGTGTCAAAGGTGAGTGTTTATTTAACTGATCCACGAGTGCTGCTGAATAATCCAGGGAACAGAGCGGGCGGCGTGGATGAGTTGTTGAGGGTGCGTAGTTGGTCCAATGATGGCTCGGCAGCCGCCGACCATCAGGCAGAGGTTGGGTGAAGGTTCGGACGAGTGACTGCAGGGAGAACAAAACGGAGGTAAGCATACAACAAGCAAACAAGGTGCAAACAACAAAACTAATGCTCTAAGCTCTAAGACTGATCCGCTGATAAACATACTGTTCATGGCTAACGATCCGGCAGGGAATGGATGTTAGGCCAGAGCCTAAGAAGGGTGAAAATCAGGACCAGGTGTGCAGATTGCTGATGGGATGCAGGTGCGGAAATCAAGAGAGCTCCCGCCTAGCAACGTTGCCCGGCAACCAGGCAGGGAGCGTTCCAGAACCCTCGGGAAACTGGAGATCACGAGCAGAAAAACTAGTACACAGACAGGACCCGACTCAGACTGCCGGGATCGTTACAGTGACAGGTTAAAGGACATATTCATAGCCTGTTATACACTAAAAAGTATTAGTAAGTTCATGGTATGTAAGGATCTTAAAATATCTAAGGTTAAAAAGATCATGCATTCAGTACTAGTTCATAGAGATTGATAAAATTCATAATTGTGTTAAAATCCGTCAAGTGTAAAAGTGGTAAATATCTGTAAGCGGGAATGTGTAAACTTATATTGACTACTTTATTTTGTGGTGCCTAATTTAAGGGTAAAAGTGTTAATCTGTGATCTACTAAATGCTCTTAATCTATGAGCCTGAGATCGATTGCTCTGGTCTTCACCCAACTTCCTGGGGAAATCGCGGTCTTTTTCCTCATAATACTAAAGTTTTCAGTGAGGAAACATAACTGCATCACTCTCGTGATTATTTCTCCCCTTTTTCAGGTACGTTATTGATAAAATGAGTTAATTTGAATGTAATAACTTACTAACATGTCAAGAGAGTTTAAGGTATGTGTTAGTAACATCTTGAGTAAGTTAGAGTTAAGTTGAAGGGAGTAATAGGTGCGTGTGTGAGTGAAACCTGCTTGGTTGCAGCGAATAATAGCTTCGTACTGAGAGTAGCTGCCATTTTATGTTAATTGTGAATGAGCATGTGCGCTGTTAATAATGTATTTGGGGTTATTTGTATAATGTGTTTCGAATACGTTGACATGGTTGATAAATGTAGTTATGGGTTACTGAGCTAAAGCTACTTTTGTGTTTGACAGTTATATTGAAACATTTGTATATGTTTTAGTGAATTACAGTTTATGCTGTTGTGACTTGAATAAGCTTTGTACCCTACAAAACTCTGGTTCCTGTAGATCTGTTGTTCTGTAAAATGTGGTATTTTTGTAAAAGGATTATACTAAAGTTTTCAGTGAGGAAACATAACTGCATCACTCTCGTGATTATTTCTCCCCTTTTTCAGGGGCGTAACATTTTGGAGGCTCCGCTGAGATTGCTGCTCAGATGTCCGGCTTCCACATCCTGGTCGCTGAATTCCGAGCCAGCTAAATCCCTACATAACAACCCAGGCAGGCTGCAGTGAGGAAAGTGTTGCTGTTCGAGGGGAGCTGGAAGTTGGGGGTTAAGTACGTGTCAATTGAGGCCATTGAGAGACCATCAGAGACAGTAAGGACCATCTAATTCAGAGTCAACTCCTGCACAATAAAGGTTCCTCCTGTCCTGTCAACATGACAACCACCTTGGAAGAACTACAGGAAGAGGTAGTAGGAGAATTGCACACCCTGACTCAAAGACAAGTTACCTAGACGTATGTGATTTCCTTGACATATCAGGCGAACAGAGAAGAGATGTTCAAGACAAATCCCGCATATCGCTGATGACTCACATTATGATGTTCCTTGAAAGAGAGGAAGTTGCAGAGTTAGAAGATGGCGGCATGTCGGAATTATTGTTACTTAAAGACAAAATGACAGAGATGATCAGTGGCATAGATAGCAAGACAGGCAAACTGACCATGATATTGAAACAGCCAGAACACATCACAGAATAGAGGGACTGAGAACTGTAACCCCACAACAAGGGGTGGGAACTGAGCAGAGTACTGCAGACAAAGCCAGTGATTCTCTGCGCCAGCCCCAACATGTACTGCTACTGAACAGTGGGATCCACCAGTAGGTTTAAGTCACCTAACCGAAGAACAGAGCGAGGTTGTTAGGAAAATGCTTAGAGAAGAGTGTCACTCCTTCTCCAGATCAGACAATGACATTGGCTGCATTGAATGATTGAAAATGACTATTTCTCTAAAGGACTCTGAACCAGTCAAGCGCACATACATGTCAGTGCCCAGGCCACTGTATCAGGAGATGAAGGGTTACCTTCATGACCTCATAGCCCAGGGTTGGGTTAGGAAGTCAAACTCTTCATATTCTTCACCTGTCGTTTGCGTTAGGAAGAAGGGACGGGACCCTCCGGTTGTGTATAGATTACAGAGACCTGAACAGAAAGACACATCCCGACCGCCAGCCCATCCCTCGGGTCCAGGACATCATGGACAGTTTAGGTGGTAATTCCTGGTTCTCCCTTTTAGATCAGGGAAAAGCATATCACCAAGGGTTCATCTCTGAAGAAAGCAGATCACTGACAGCATTTGTGACCCCATGGGGACTCTATGAGGTGGATACGTATGCCATTCGGCCTCATGAACGCTCCTGCAGCTTTTCAGCGTTGTATGGAGGAATGTTTGGAAGGGCTCCGGGACAACATCTGCATTCCTTATCTGGACGACACGCTAGTTTTCAGTAAAACTTTCGACAGCCATGTGAATGATGTGCAAAAGGTTTTGCAGCGTCTCAGAGAGTTGGCATCAAACTCAAGCCAAGTAAGTGTGATCTCTTTAAACCCCAGGTCCGTTATTTGGGCAGAATAGTGTCTGCAGACGGCAGCAAAGTTGACCCAGCCGATTTTGAAGCAGTAAGAGCATTGAAAAGAGATCAGACCACAGACTGTGGGCCAGCTCAGAAAAAAATGCTTGGTTTACTCACTACAGACAGTACATCAAAGACTTTTCTAGGAGGGCCAGCTGTCTGTATGACCTCCTGAAAGCAGATTCAGAGAAATTACCTGACCACCCACGGAAAGCAAAAACAAAGAAAGTAAGTCATGTGGTGCCCTCAAACAAGCCAATCCTGTGGACTGACCAGCATCAACAGGCACTTGAACAGCTGATTGAGTGTCTGCTTCACCCACCAGTCTTAGGTTTCCCTGACTTCACTCAGCCATTTGTTGTAACACACTGATGCGTCACACCAAGGCTTGGGAGCAGTTCTTTATCAAGAGCAAAATGGGAAGCTTAGGGTCATTGCTTATGGCTCTCGAACCTTAACAGCAGCTGAGAAGAACTATCACTACCACTCTGGCAAGCTAGAATTTCTAGCTCTAAAATGGGCAATCACTGATAAGTTCCATGATTATTTGTACTATGCTCCACCTTCACTGTATACAGCGATAACAACCCGCTCAGCTACATTCTGTCTACTGCCAAACTGAACGCAACCACTTCCAGGTGGGTTGCAGAATTGGCTGATTTCCACTTTACAATAAAGTACAGGCCAGGCAGAGAGAACAGTGATGCAGATGCTTTGTCGAGGATGCCACTGGATGTAGAGTCACTGATGAGAGAATGTTCTGAGGAGCTTCCACCAGACACCATTGCCGCCACGATACAAGCAGTAGAGGTACAGAAAGAGCCTTTTGTGCCTTGGTCAATTTCAGCTGCATCTATGTCAGTATCAGCTGAAGGTGAGACAACTACAGCAACAATCAGCTCGATCCCAAAAGAGGGGATAAGAGAGGCACAAGAGTCTGACCTGGTCATCCGTCCTGTGCTCGATTTCAAGCTGTCTGGTTCCAAACCGCCAGTTAAAGAGCAAAAGGAATTCAGTCCAAAGACAAAATGCCTATTCAGAGAATGGGACAAATTGACAATCGACAGTGATGGTATTCTTTACAGAATCACTACAGCCCGCAAGCAGTTAGTTCTACCAGAGCAGTACAAAGGTAAAGTGATGGAAGAGTTGCACAATAACATGGGACACCAAGGTACTGACCGCACAGTATCACTAGTACGTGACCGCTTCATCTGGCCTTATATGCAATCTGACATCGAGCACTATGTGACTAAAACTTGTAGCTGTGTCAAGCAGAAAATGCCAGGCCATGAAACAAGAGCTCCTCTGACAAACATTGTGACAACACAGCCATTTGAACTGGTATGTATAGATTTCCTCCATCTCGACAGATGCAAAGGGGGATATGAGTACATCCTCGTGATTGTTGATCATTTTACACGTTTCACTCAAGCCTACGCCACCACATCAAAGTCAGGAAAAACTGCTGCAAATCTCATCTTCAATGACTTTGCCCTGAAGTTTGGGTTCCCCTCCGCATCCACCATGACCAAGGGGAGAATTTGAAAATCAGTTGTTCCATCAGTTAAAGAAACTCAGTGGCATGGCGGGGTCTAGAACAACACCCTACCACCCGATGGGGAACGGTCAAGTGGAACGAATGAACAGAACATTGTTGCAAATGCTAAAGACACTAACTGAGACACAAAAGTCAAACTGGAAGGAGTCTCTAAACAAACTGGTTTATGCCTATAACTGCACCCGTTGCGAAGTGACTGGCTATTCACCATTTTATCTTCTGTTTGGGAGATCACCCAGGCTTCCAGTTGATATGTTCTTTGGATTGTGCACAGAGGCAGGTTCCAGTAACCAGCGAGACTACGTGGAGAACTGATAACGAGGAATGGAAGAAGCATACGCCATTACAAATTAAAATGCTCAGAAAGCTGCTGAAAGAAGTAAGAAGTACTATGACACTAAAGTTAGGAGTTCAGTGCTACAGCCTGGCGAGCGAGTTCTGATTAAAAACCTGACACCAAGAGGAGGACCAGGCAAACTCCGTAACTATTGGCAAGATCAAATTCACACAGTAGTGAGACAAATGGGTTCAGACCTGCCGATTTATGAGTTGAGACCAGAAAAGGGTAGGGGACGCTCCCCGGGTCCTGCACAGAAACCTGCTCATGTCCTGCTGACCAACCTTTTGAGAGACAACCAGAAATGACTAAAGATGACAAAAGTAAGAAAAAGAGACATCAGCCTGGATCACAGCCTCTAGATTCTGATGAAGACAGCGGGGATGAATATGACCTTCATCATGAGCCGCTACAGGTCCCCACATCTCCTACAGTACCTGAGAGGTATGCTGAACCAGCGAGAGAGTCGGAAAACAGGCCCCCCACCAGTGAAACAGACAGTTGCGGTGCCAGTTCCTGATACGCTACCAGCACAGCCTCTTGTTGAAAATCAGCTGGAGGAGAAAACAACAGTTAAAGAACTGCCTGCTGAGGAGATGAACTTGCCTGCTGAAAATGTGCCTGATGATCGTCCACTAAGTGCCTTTCCTTCATTAACTGCTGCTGCTGAACCTGAGGAACCAGCTTACCAGCTGCCACAAAGAGAGAGACACCCTCCAATACGTATCACCTATGATCAGCTTGGTATCCCTTCCTGCTACAGTATCCAGCCACAGCCACAGTTGTTCCCTGTCTACCCTGCACCAGGACTGGTTCCATGGCTGCCATCACTACAGCGATATTACCTTCAGCCACCCTACATGTATGGACTTCAGCAAACTTGAGGCCACAGACAGAGTTGACATGTTTGACCATGGACTACTGACTGATTTCACAGACTGTCACAAGAGGCAATTTGCAGACTATGCATATAGATCATTAAAACTGATGGACTGTTGACAATAGTATGAGAAAAGACTGCTTATGGACTGTTTATACAGCTGGTCAACAGATATGGACTGTGAATATAACTTCTTGGTTCTATTTGAACTGTGAACTTTGACCTCTGCTCAGGACTAGCTTACAGAAGAGGATTTTCTACGTCCAGTGCTTATAGACAGTTTAAGAAGACAATGTTGGTAATGTTGGGACAACATTTATTTTGTCAGGGAGAGTGTGACAGGTTAAAGGACATATTCATAGCCTGTTATACACTAAAAAAGTATTAGTAAGTTCATGGTATGTAAGGATCTTAAAATATCTAAGGTTAAAAAGATCATGCATTCAGTACTAGTTCATAGGAGATTGATGAAAATTCATAATTGTGTTAAAATCCGGTCAAGTGTAAAAGGGTAAATATTGTAAGCGGAATGTGTAAACGTTATATTGACTACTTTATTTTGTGGTGCCTAATTTAAGGGTAAAAGTGTTAATCTGTGATCTACTAAATGCTCTTAATCTATGAGCCTGAGATCGATTGCTCTGGTCTCCACCCAACTTCCTGGGGGAAATCGCGGTCTTTTTTCCTCATTATACTAAAGTTTTCAGTGAGGAAACATACCTGCATCACTGTCGTGATTATTTCTCCCCTTTTTCAGGTACATTATTGATAAAACGAGTTAATTTGAATGTAATAACTTGCTAACATGTCAAGAGAGTTTAAGGTATGTGTTAGTAACATCTTGAGTAAGTTAGAGTTAAGTTGAAGGGAGTAATAGGTGCGTGTGTGAGTGAAACCTGCTTGGTTGCAGCGAAGAATAGCTTCGTACTGAGAGTAGCTGCCATTTTATGTTAATTGTGAATGAGCATGTGCGCTGTTAATAATATATTTGGGGTTATTTGTATAATGTGTTTCGAATACTTTGTTGACATGGTTGATAAATGTAGTTATGGGTTACTGAGCTAAAGCTACTTTGTGTTTGACAGTTTATGCTGTTGTGACTTGAATAAGCTTTGTACCCTACAAAACTCTGGTTCCTGTAGATCTGTTGTTCTGTAAAATGTGGTATTTTTGTAAAAGGATTATACTAAAGTTTTCAGTGAGGAAACATAACTGCATCACTCTCGTGATTATTTCTCCCCTTTTTCAGGGGCGTAACATACGCACTACCCTCTGTAGTGCCTTGCGGTCGGAGGCTGAGCAGTTGCCATAGCAGGTGGTGATGCAACCAGTCAGGATGCTCTCGATGGTGCAGCTGTAGAACTTTGAGGATCTGAGGACCCATGCCCAATCTTTTCAGTCTCCTGAGGGGGAATAGGTTTTGTCGTGCCCTCTTCACGACTGTTTTGGTGTGTTTGGACCATGATAGTTTGTTGATGATGTGGACACCAAGGAACTTGAAGCTCTCAACCTGTTCCACTAAAGCCCCGTCGATGAGAATGGGGGCGTGCTCAGTCCTCTTTTTTTCCCTGTAGTCCACAATCATCTCCTTTGTCTTGATCACGTTGAGGGAGAGGTTGTTATCCTGGCACCACACGGCCAGGTCTCTGACCTCCTCCCTATAGGCGGTCTCATCGTTGTCGGTGATCAGGCCTACCACTGTTGTGTCGTCGGCAAACTTAATGATGGTGTTGGAGTCGTGCCTGGCCATGCAATCATGGGCTCCTGAGTGGCGCAGCGGTCTAAGGCACTGCATCTCAGTGCTTGAGGCGTCACTACAGACGCCCTGGTTCGATTCCAGGCTGTATCACAACCGGCCATGATTGGGAGTCCCATAGGGCGGCGCATAATTGGCTCAGCGTCGTCTGGGTTTGGCCGGTGTAGGCTGTCATTGTAAATAAGAATTTGTTCTTAACTGACTTGGCTAGTTAAAAATAAAAAACAGGGAGTACAGGAGAGGACTGAGCACGCACCCCTGAGGGGCCCCTGTGTTGAGGATCAGTGTGGCAGATATGTTGTTGCCTACAATTACCACCTGTGGGCAGCCCATCAGGAAGTCCAGGATCCAGTTAAAGAGGGAGGTGTTTAGTCCCAGGGTCCTTAGCTTAGTGATGAGCTTTGAGGATACTATGATGTTAAACGCTGAGCTGTAGTCAATGAACAGCATTCTCACGTAGGTGTTCCTCTTGTCCAGGTGGGAAAGGGCAGTGTGGAGTGCAATAGAGATTGCATCATCTGTGGATCTGTTGGGGCGGTATGCAAATTGGAGTGGGTCTAGGGTTTCTGGGAGGCTTGTGTCACTGGGCAGCTCGCGGCTGTGCTTTCCTTTGTAGTCTGTAATAGTTTGCAAGCCCTGCCATATCCGACGAGCGTCGGAGCCGGTGTAGTACGATTCAATCTTAGTCCTGTATTGACTCTTTGCATGTTTGATGGTTCGTCAGAGGGCATAGCGGGATTTCTTATAAGCGTCCAGGTTAGAGTCCCGCTCCTTGAAAGCGGCAGCTCTACCCTTTAGCTCAGTGCGGATGTTGCCTGTAATCCATGGCTTCTGGTTGGGGTATGTACGTACGGTCACTGTGGGGACGACGTCATCGATGCACTTATTGATGAAGCCAGTGACTGATGTGGTGTACTCCTCAATACCATCGGAAGAATCCCGGAACATATTCCAGTCTGTGCTATTAAAACGGTCCTGTAGCTTAGCATCTGCGTCATCTGACCACTTCCTTAGTAACCGAGTCACTGGTGCTTCCTGCATTAGTTTTTGCTTATAAGCAGGAATCAGGAGGATAGAATTATGGTCAGATTTGCCAAATGGAGGGCGAGGGAGAGCTTTGTACACATCTCTGTGTGTGGAGTAAATGTGGTCTAGAGTTTTTTTCTCTGGTTGCACATTTAACATGCTGGTAGAAATTAGGTAGAACGGATTTAAGTTTCCCTGCATTAATGTCCCGG